>NC_141064.1:22388970-22646470 GCF_041138505.1 Cibotium barometz | reverse complement strand
TGTTAATGCAAAGCTTAACAGTACCAATTATCCCCTCTCTTGAAGTCCAAGGTTAAGTCTATTCTTTCCTTCTATGGGCTTTCAAACATATATTTAATCATGGAGTAAAAGAGATATTGGCTATAGAACCTTGAGGAAAAGAAGATCAAATCCTCTTGAATCAAAACTGTGTTAGTTAGCTTGTGTTTGAGTTAGCAGGGTCTAACAGAGGCATCTGGTATCAGCTTTGTGTCAAGATAGGTAAAGTGATGTTGAAGCATTGGTCTTGTTTTGTTTGACACTTGTGAACTCTAGTTTGACCATCAGAGAGTAGTCAGAAGTCTGCCCAGATAGGTTGGGCACTGCTAGTGGTCTAGGTGTTAGCGAGGATTGTGTCAAGTCAAAAGGGAGTCAGCTAGGATCAGTTGGAGGCCCAAAAGGAGTCAGTGGAGGATATTCAAGAATAGATCTAGTCTATCTGGGTTGGAGAGAAGTAATTTTGGGCAGGTCTAACAGTTAGTTGTCAATAGTCAGAGTCAAAAGATTGTTAGCTAATATCAGTTGTGAGTGTAGGGATTTGAGTCCTAGTGGGGTTTGAAGTGTTTGAGGGACTGGAGGTGTCGACACAGCGGGCATTGGAAGACTGAAATATAACTCAAGACTAGGTCAGTTGAAGTGGATAGGTGGGTGAGTTCCCAGTTAGCAACAAGCGGTCATCATGGGGATTGCTAACAAGCTAGTAGAGTCTAGAAGCAAGTTTTTCAAAGTTGGTTGGTACTGAAGTACTTTTTGAGGAAACCTAGCGGATGCATTTCTGACTAGAGTCAGCAACAAGCAACAGTTGTCTGAGTCAGTATACAAGTAGAATCTAATCAGTTAGTGTCAATTGAGAGAGTTTGTGGTCAATTGGAGGGTAGCTAAAGGTCTGTAAGTGAAGATCAAAGCTTTGGAAGCTCAAAGCTGACCTGGGAGGATGTCTGGAAGAGTCAAATATACTATGTTGAGGGGTTTAGAGTGTACTCAAGTATCCACCTGTGTGAGCCAAAGCTCAGGGAACATTAGCTGAGTGTACTAGTGTCTTCATTTGGTGTTTGTGCTGGGTTGTGGTGCTAGGTGGTAGTTCCCTCCTCGTGGTGGTGTGTTCGGATGGGCTAGGTTGCAGACATGGAGAGCTCAAGCCAATTAGGGTTAGCATATGAAGACATTAAAGTGGCTTTTGTGCAACATTATAAACAAAGTGAATCCCCATATGCTCTATGGCTAGAGATTTAGAAGTTAAAGCATAATCTGTCTAATGTGTTTGACAAATTTGTGGACCATTTTGAAGACCTATGGGGAAGATGGGACGCTTCCTTGGGAGGAGTAGAGCACCCACCGGTTCTTCTTGAAAGGGACGTGTTTATCTAGTCCCTTCATGCAAATCTGAGGGAGAAAGTGGAGCTGAAGAGACCCTGAAACTTTGAGCAAGCCTTGAGAATTTACAGAGAGAAGGAGTGGAAACTACAAAGAATGGCTCAGAAGAAAAGGGCAGTTTCAAGTGAGGCCATACCAATTATGTCTTCTCAGTGTCCTTACCCTAGGAGAATGGGAGGTTATAGCTATCATGTGCTACTCGGAAGATGTCTACACGATGTTAGGAGAGAGGGGAGGAAATGCCAAATCAGCAGATGTGAGGAGATAGGCAGCCAGAGAATAGGATGATGGATAAGGCTCAATGCTTTAACTGTGGAGTAAGGGGTCACATGGCTTGAATGTTTACAGCCAAGGAAAGCACCAGGTGGAATATACGCTGTCATTCAAAGACAAGAGGTCAATAGGGTTGTTGATTATTGGGATGAAGTTAGAGAGGGTCAAGTACCAAGACAATAGCCACCCCAAGGTCAGATTGATGTTGTAAGTATGCTAGAAGCAGCACGGAAGAGGAAAAAGAAGTTACTCATCTGAGAAGTGGGAAGATAAGCTTGGATACTTGTGTAACAGGGACTTGAGATGGATCAGATAATGAAACATATCTAGCCCTAAGTTTGCTAGAAGCAGAAGTGGGAGACCGTTGCACTGATGTTCATGAAGTCTTGGGTTTGGCTGTTGGTATGCTTACAGAGGAAGTAGACACGGTTTTGAAGGATGTTGGTCCTATGTATTCAGGAAGGGGTCTAGAGGAGAATGGTATTGTGAAGCTAACATCTGGATGTGTACTAGAAGTGACATGGAATTCCATGGATGTTGAGGATGCTCAATGTGATCTGGATGAGATAAATGGTGCTCTTCCATTCTTTAGTGATTCTCTAGATGATGTTGATGTTGAACCTTTGGATGTGAATGATATAGACATTTAGCCAGATGGTTATGATGATGTGATTGAAGAGGGATATAGCCTACTTAATGCAAATTTCTTAAAGATGATCTAGAGATTGGATGATGTGATAATGGTATCTTTGCTAAATCTATTTTGCAGGAGGAAGATTGGTCTGAGAAGACCTATAGCTCTATGCTAGAGGGTAATCACCTTGTTTTGGAAGATGCTTTTGATGGGAGTTATGTACTCAAGGTTCTTGGAGGTGGTATGCATAGGCAGCTCTCTGATGATGTTAGGGATGTTGCTGCTAATGTTGTTGAACCCTTGAATGTGGGTTGTATGGGTATCCAACCAGATAGCTCTGATGAATTGGATCACCTGCATGATGTAGAATATTTGGCAAATGTTCAAAACTTGCATGTTGTGGAAGAATAGTGAATGATTTTCCTGAGGAATGTTTGCACGACATGTAGAATTTGATTGACGAGAAGAGTGGGTGTGATGATGGATCTCATGGAGATCCAACTTTACAAGAATAAAAGTGCTCTGAGGAGATCTGTACCTTTATGCATAAGGACGGTATGGTTGTTCTTGAAGATAGTTGTGGTGATATACCTTTTTACAAGGTTCTTAAGGATAATCTGGTTGGGAAGTTTTTTGGTGGTGGCAAGGAAGTGTTTAGAGAAGAGAAGAATAATTTTCTTATACATACAAATTATTTTGGGGAGTGGGATGAATGCCAAATGGAGGCACACAGAGACTCAAAAGAGGTTTGGGGCCATATGGTGACACCAGGATGTCTATAGATGGAGGAATTGAGAGAAGGGCTAACAAGAGGTCTGGTTGGAGATCTAGTCTATCTGGGTTGGAGAGAAGCGATTTTGGGTTAGGTCGGACAGTCAGCTGTTAGCACAGTCAGGCACAATTGAAGGGAAAGGTAGTCCAAAGTCAGAAGACTATCAAGCTACTGTATGCTGTGAGTGTAGGGATTTGAGTCCTTGTGGGGTTTGAAGTATTTGAGGGACTGGAGGTGTCAGCACGGACATTGGAGGACTGAAATTTGATTCAGGACTAGGTCAACTAAAGCAGAAAGGTGGGTGAGTTCATATTCAGCAGGAGGCCAGTAGGGTGATAGGCTAGTAGAGTCCAAAAGCAAGTTTTTCAAAGTTAGCTGATACTGAAGGTGTTTTTAAGGAAACCTGGCGGATGCATTTTTGACTGGAGTCAACAACAGCTATTTAACTCAGTATACAAGCAGAATCTGATTAGTTAGTGTGTCAGCTGTGCTGAGAGAGTTTGTGGTCAACTAGTGGCCAACTCTACGGGCATAGTTAAAGGTATGTAAGTGAAGATCAAAGCTTTGGGAGGTCACAGCAGCTGACCTAGGAGGATGTCTAGAAGAGTTAGGTGTACTATTTTGAGGGATTTGGAGTGTGCTCAAGAATCTGCCTATGTTAGCCAAAGCTCAGGGGACATCAGTTGAGTGTACTGGTGCCTTCATTTGGTGTTTGTGCTAGGTTGTGATGCTAGGTGGTAGTTCCCCCCTCACGGTGTTGTGTTCGGATGGGCTATAGAGGCAAGTCTCCCCGACACATCACCCGTGATGTGTTGTTTTCAAGAACAACCAAATCGCATGGAGGAGGATATTCCTTCTTCTTCACCATCCATGTGCACCATGGGCTTCCTTACATTATATGATGGAGGGAAGCTTTTCATACCATTTCCTATGGAGATGGATTTTTAAGATAAAGAACAAGAGCATGATGTGCCACCACAAAAGGTGGAGCCATTTCCTATGTGGTACATGTAGCTTTTGACGAATGGATCAAAAGAACCAAAGGATATGCCTCAAGATTGTTCACAAATCCAAAAGGTTAGAGGAGAAAAATAGGACTCGAGAGAATCTTGTAAATTTTTTGCTCATGATAGAGATACTCAATATTCAAGAGTCTACCACAAGGGTATTCAAAGAAGTGGATGGTAGCCATGTACGCAACATATAACTCCATCTTGAAAAACCAAATTTGTATATCGTTCTCCAAGACGTAAGGTTATTGGCACTAAGTGGGTTTATAAGCAAAATATATATCTAATGGTACTTTGAAAAAGTACAATGTATGGCTAGTTACGCAAGGTGAAGATTTTGACTTTCAAGAGACGTTTGCTCCTACGGCTTGGTTAACCACAATCTGCAATATTCTTGCATTTCCAACACTACAGGTAAAGAGAATGTAGGGGAGAGAGAGAGAGCTTGAGTTCCTTACAAGAAAACACATGCACACACGAGAGTGCAAGACATAAGAGAGACATGGATGGCTGAATTTTCTTCTATCTTCTTCTCTTCTCTACAACCATATAACTAAAAGATAAGAGTGCATACATAAAGGGAAAGTACTCTCCTACAATAACATACAAATGGTCGGTCCATAATGTAAACCCAACTATATGAGTTGGCGCTATAACTATGCTATAACTCTAGTACAAAGTGGTTGTCACATAGCCTGTCATCCACTGGCGGCATATCAACCATGCAAGTGGCATAATTGCAAAAGCTATCACCCATGCGGGTCATCAATGTCCACCATAGCACTAATTGAGCTCAATATCTCAATACTCTCCCTCGAGCTTAGTAAGATCCTAAACCTATGGAGCTTTTCTATGCCAAATCCCTTCGTGAAGATGTCAACCACTTGATCCTCTGTGCTAACATATATCAGATCTACATCACCTTCTAGAACCTTCTCCCTCACAAAGTGATAATTCACCTTAATGTGCTTCATTCTAGTATAGTATACTTGGTTACTGTGGCCAACTTTATGCCACTCATGTTGTCACAATAAATGACAATTGCCCTATCCACCACGAGCTCATCCATATCACCAACAAGTAGCTTCTGAACCAAGCTACCATAGCAGCACCCATGTACTCTGTCTCTATAATCAACAAGGAAATTTTTGGCTGCTTCCTACTGCTCCAACTCATAGCAGCACTCCCAAATGAGAACATAAAACCACTGGTAGATCTCCTATCCAACACTACCAGCCTAATCAGCATTTGTGTACCCATGTAGTTGTATCTCTATTCCAGCCTCATATAAAAGTCCATAATCAACTGTGGAGTTTATGTACCTAAGAATTCGTCTAGCCGCATCCAAGTGTGGCTTCCTAGGGGCCTGCATAAACTGACTCATAAGTCCAATAGCATAGCTCAAGTCTGGCCTAGATTATGTAGATCAAGCTACCCACTATGCGCATGTACATGATCATGTAGATCAAGCTACCCACTATGCGCCTGTACATAGTGGGGTCCTCCAAAAGCTCACCTATAAAGCTTTGTGTTATGCTCCAATGGCACTAAAATAGACTTACAACAGCCTATCATACCATACTTGGACAACATGTCCAAGACATACTGCCTCTATAATAACAAAATGCCATGAGGTGATCTCACCATCTCTATGCCCAAGAAATACTACAGCTCACCCAAATCCTTCACCTTAAACATCTACTTCAAAAGCCTCCTCACATCATGTATGTCAACATCATTATCACCCCGGTGATAATCAAGGCATCAACATAGATGACTAATAGTATGATCCTTCTATCTGTCTTTTTCACATAAAGTGAAAAATCTACATTCGATATCTAAAATCCAATGGTAACTAGATACTCCCCGATCCTTTTATCTAGGTGCCTGCTTAAAGCCATACAAGGCTTTGTATAACCTGCACACAAAATCTAGGTGTGTGTCACTCTCATAACCTAGTGGTTGCATCATGTATACTTCTTCTTGTAAATCACTATGCAAGAAGGCATTCTTTACATCCATAGTAATGGCAGCTCTCACAATTGCCATTCTTGCAACTGAGCTAAATGTCTCCTCATAGTCAATGCCATAAGTCTACACATGGCCCTTGGCAACCAATCTTGCCTTATATTTGCTCACTGAACCATCAACGTTATGCTTGACCTTATACACCCACTTACATCCAATTGCCTTCTTTTCCTTATGTTGCATTTGCATCCAATGCTGCCATCTCCTCATTCATGGCATCTTCCCATTTCTTATTTCCAAGTGCCTACTCAAAACAAGTGGGAACCGAGTCTTGTATTGCTTTAACCATGTAAGAATAATGATGCGTTGTATATCCATCATATCTCAACCTATCAGCATGGTACCTAACCCTCATAGACCTGTATAGACCTTGATCACTACTAAATGTTCTCAAAATAGCCTGGTTCTCCTTACACCAGGAGTAACCACAGACAGAATGCCATTTCTTATTTCCAAGTGCCTACTCAAAACAAGTGGGAACCTGTATAGACCTTGATCACTACTAAATGTTCTCAAAATAGCCCGGTTCTCCTTACACCAGGAGTAACCACAGACAGAAGGCCAAGCTCCTCATCAAGGCTCTGCTTAGAGGTGCTAGAATCACCATCCACATATGAGTGACTTGCTAACATATCAGGCACAAAAGGATGATCTACCTTTTCCTTCCCTTTGCGTGATACATGTGTACCTACATCTGTCCTCAACTTGCCTAACTATGGGCTAACATTGGATCCATTACTAGAGGACTCTCTAGGTCCACTAAGCACCTATGATTGCTGCTCTATGTGTGGTGCAACATCAGCACTTCTTACATGTGCATCTTTTGTTGCCTTCACTAGCTACTCATCTCGTCAAAGACATCTGTGCTTACATCTCACAAGTGGTAGGGTTACAACATCTATAACCTTTCTGCTCCATAGCATAACCAATAAAGATGCATTTCTCTGCCTTTGGATCCAACTTTGTTCTTACTTCACCAGGAACATGCGCATATGAAATACACCCAAACACTTTCAAATTGAGACACATCCGGTCTTATGCCTGTAAATTTCTGTTCAGGCATCATACCATGAACAGCTACAGTGGGTGTCCTATTCATAATGTACACAACAGTTGCTACTGCTTCTGCCCAAAAATAACGTGGCATATTCTTTTCAGCCACCATCAAGGGACGTGCCACTTTTGCACTGTGCCTATTTTTTCTTCCTGCAACACCATTCTGTTGCCGAGTGTACCTGCATGTACCTGCATGTAAACTATCTCTTGATTCCCTACTTTTTCTTCCTGCAACACCATTCTGTTGTGCCGAGTGTACCTGCATGTAAACTATCTCTTGATTCCCTACTTTCTTAAAAAATTGTTGAACTCATTAGAGAAATATTCTCCCCCACCATCTAATCTCAGGTATTTTATTTGCGTGCCTTTTTCCTTCTTGACCAAGGCTTTAAATCTCTGAAAGTGAGCAAACACCTCACTTTTCTCCTTCATGAAGTAAACCCACACTTTCCTAGTATGGACATCAATGAATGTAACATAATACCTACAACCTGCAATTGTTGCACTCTTGGTCATTCCCCATACATCTGAATGTATAACATCTAATGGCCTTGCACTGACATGCTTTTCATGTGGGAAAGCATGTTTGGTCGGCTTACCAAGCTGGCATGCTTCACATACTTTATGTATACCATCAACCTTAAATTTTGGCAAACCTGGATAATATTTTGGGCTTGGATAGACTTCAACTGCCGCTGTATATTCACCTGACCGATGTGCGTGTGCCATATGTCAATATCCGCAATGACACCTATTCCATGCGCAAACATGGTTACCTTTACCTTGGGCATGTTAACATCCAAAGTAAACATGGTTATCTTTACCTTAGGCATGTTCACATATCCAAAGTAAACATCCTACCATTTCTATTATCCTTTGTGACCAAGCGACACTAATTTTTGAAGTCTTCCACAAAATATCCTTGAGGATTAAACCTCACTTGCAGACCTTGCTCAACTATCTATCCAACACAGAAAGCAGGTTCTTTGTATATTTGGAACATGAGGTACATCTACCAAGTATTTCATTTTATCATGAAGTACTTCATTTTATCATGTATATTCGGAACATGAAGTACATCTACCAACAAGTACTTCATTTTATCAGCCTACATAGACAATAGCACTTTACTAACATGCGCAATCGGATGCGTAGTATCATACCTGTTTCTACATAACCTGGTTTTTCCATTTTTTGCATGTCTCTAAACCACTCACCATGACTGGTTATGTGGTTAGAGGCACCAGAATCCACATACCATATATCTTGAGATCCTGACACATCTCCTAATGTGGAACTAATAATGTGCTGCATCACAAACAGCTACTCACTTCACCACCATGTTTACTAGATGATGTATAGTTACCTTGTTGCAACTTTTCACTTTTGATGTCATTCTCCTTTTTATAACAGTCCTTTGCAATATACCCTAGTTTGCCACAATAATAGCACTGCTATTTGCACTTTGATTTCTTTGCCACAACGACCTCGACCTCTTTAGCTCCCCCTGCCTCTAGACTAGCCTCTTCCACATGTGTATGATTACTGTTGTTACTACTGCTGCTGCTGCAAATCATTGGATTATTGTTGTCTAGAATTCTGATTTCCTTGTCGGCCACCATCTTGGCCTTAACCATGACCTCTACCTCTACCTGAATTGGAGTAGAAGGCATGTTTTGATGTGTTCTTACTTTGTGAAGAAGATTCCTCGCCTAGAGACTTTTCTTCTATGATCAGCAATAGACACCAAGTCCTGAAAGTTGGGAATATTCTCTCTCACTGCAATGGAGGTCTTGAATGACTTGTACTCTTTGCCAAGCCCACTCAAACAAACACTCAACAAATCATCAACCTCCACTGATACATTGATAGACCCAAGGGATTCAACAGTGCCCTTGATCTTTAAAGCATACTCATTGATAGACGTGCTTTTCTTTTCCACTATATGTAGCTCTTGTTTAGCTGCAATTTCCTTGCCTTTGTATTAGTTTTTGGAACATTTGCACCAGATTCTGCCATGCAACTGTTAGAGTGTTGGCATCTTGTGTGTGTCCTATCATTATGTTTGTGAGTAATCGAAAGCCAATACATGACTTTCCTTGCACCCTAATTCCAATCCTTGAATACCTTTATATCTGCTCGAGTGGCATTCTCTTCAGATAACTCAGGAGGCTCCTCACATTGTCTCCTTCGACATAGTCCCAAAATTCTTCACCCGTCAGGAAATTGGTCATTCTGAACTTCCACGCATGGAAGTTGTTCTTGTCCAGCTTCTCACTGACAATCTAATTGAGTTTGTTAGACATGTTTCCCTATAACAATCAGAAACCTGTAAATAGACAATTTATCTATGCAACCTGTAACACAACAGTCTCTTCTAACTGCTAAGCAGTAGTACTTTAGCACAACTTGTATGTCACCAAATTTGACCAGACTACATGTACATACATCCAATGTCAACAATACATGTACAAAACACTGTCTGCACTCCCAAAATGCATTGATGCACTGCAATAACTAGATTTCAACCAGAGACAATTCTCAACTAAAACTTCTCAAAACTATCAAAAATACCTTGTAGAACGGAGAGCAAAACGCGATTCTGGCCACAAAACCTCAATAAAAAGTACTACATACCACACAGACACCTCTAAGCCTTCAAAGACAACTCCTCAATCAGAGATGCGTAAGTCCCGAAGCTATCCGAGGGTGTTGTACCTAAACTAAGAAAGAGGAAGAGATGATGATTCTCTTACCTATGTACCGCTTCCTTGCTTTCTTGTTCTTGCCTCCTTAGCTCTCTCACATGAACGGAAGCTCTGATACCATAAAGAGAATGTGGGGGAGAGAGATAGAGAGCTTGAGTTCATTTGTTTGCAAGCAAACACACACACACACGAGAGTGCAAGACACAAGAGAGAGATGGATGGCTAAATTTTCTTCTATCTTCTTCTCTTCTCCACCATATAACTAAAATATAAAAGTACATGCAAAAGGCAAAGTACTCTCCTATAATAACATACAAATGGTCAGTCCATAGTGTGAACCCAACTATATGATCTAGCGCTATAACTATGCATAACTCTAGTACTCCAAAGTGGCTGTCACACTGCACACAGCCTGTCATCCATATCAACCATAATCTCACCAACCATGCCAATGGCATAACTGCAGAAGCTATCACCCAGACGGGTCATCAATGTCCGCTGTAGCACTAGTTGAGCTTGATATCTCAACAGAGGGGATGTCTTGTTCTTTGAACAAAATCTAATTTCCTCAACATGAACCTCAAGAAGGAGGTACATGTGAAGCGGCTTCCAAGGTTTGTGGTTCTTGATTCCAAAAAGCAAAATTTAAATCTTACAAATAAAGGCACCATACGAGCTAAAACAAGCCCATGAGCATGGTACTCCCAGAGGATTGATGCTTGTTTTGTGAGCCTTGGTCTCATAAGCAATCATAAATTTGTATGTCTTTTGTGAGCATGGAAGTAAATAGTCATTGTTCTCTATGTATATGACCTCATCTTGACAAAGGATCACTAGAAAAAGATCTCACAAATATGGAAGATTCTTAATGCATAGTTTAAGATGAAAGACTCTTGCTCTCATGCATATTATTATTTGGGAATTAAAGTATGGCGAAAAATAGACTTTTTAGCCTTCATTTTTTTGTTTTATTTTCACACCACCCAAAGCCTACATCTCTTGATTTTGAAAAGTATGGCAAAAGCCAGATAACATTTTCATCTCTCATCAGCATAAATATGCAGGTGAGATATTGAAGGCATTTAGCATAAATGAATGCAAGGCACTTGGTACCCCTAGAGGTTGATCTAATGTTGTCTATTGGAGACACTTATTGAGACCTTATACAGGAAACTAGTAGGTAATCTTATGTATTTTGTATCTTCGTATATGTAATACTAGACCAAGTGCCAGTTTTGCTATTAGTATTTTGAGCAAGTTCTCCAACAAGCCTCATGAGAATCATTAGAATGCAGGTATGTGGGTGTTGTGATACATCCAAGGTACTTAGGAGTATGACATCACGTATGTTGTCGGTAATACCCGCGATGGCTTTGTGACTCAAATTGGGCGTGTGATTCATTCGAACATAAGAGAAGTAACATGGTGTTGTTTTTCTCTTGGTCCGGGATGCATTTCATGGATCAATATGAAACAACAAAATATTACACCTCATTTAATAGATAATTTACATTATGTGAGGCTTTATCATTTGTTGAGGAGGATTCTAAAGGATATGGAGGTGGTGCAAAGTCAGCCTACAACGTCGCAATGTGACGACTAGAGTTGCGTGGTAATTTCTTGAAATCATGTGGTGTTTCATGCTCACAAGAAACACATTGAGATTCTTTATCACTTTGTACGTAAGCTCATCATGTTTAGGGAGGTCAATCGATGATAGAGAATTGTGCAGACTAAAGCTTTTAGTAGGGACTAAATGGAGCAATATTTTAATCGACTCGACATTGGATCACTGAGGTAGTTCACCTTCGGGTGGACATTGATGGGGTGTGTTAGATAATAGTGTTGATAATAATGTTCCACTCTCTTCACACATGAGAAGGTGGCCTAAAATTCCAAATGGTTTAAACACTGCTTGGATTAGATCTAGCACATTGCCAAAGAGGCTACATGCTACACTATACCATTAACTCATAGTTGTCCACACATGGAGTAAATAGACTTTACTCTCAGACACCTTGTCTGAACATTGTGGGGCTTGAACGGAGCCTAAAATGAGCGCAAATGGTCGTTGGAGGTGGGGCACCTACATAGCAGTTAACTAGTTCCTTGTCTGAACATTGTGGGGCTTGAACAAAGCCTAAAATGAGCGCAAATGGTCGTTGGAGGTGGGGCACCTACATAGCAGTTAACTAGTTCATCTTTATGGATTGAGTCTACACCACAAATGTTAGCACTGATTATGACCATGGACCTTTGTAGTCGTGTCTTGGCCGACTCTGCGTATATATGCTTATATAGTTCATCACTATGAGTTTACTCCCGAGCACCTCCGTCTTAACAGTTCTAGAACAACCGCCATCGAAGGTCCCCTCACAAGAGCACGAGTGTGGGGCCTTTGCCATCTATTGTATCACTTTAGTAATACAATATTCTTCTCTATCTCCATTATTGTGTGTAAAAGTTTTGTGTTGTGTAAGAGTGTTCTCTTATATACATTGCGTGTTGTATCCTCTTACATTATATTGGTTTTTGGTTTGCATAGGTCTTGCATATTCAAACTTTCTAAATGTCACTTCATTATCTTCATATTTGTATTCTCATGAAGCATGTTGTATGTTAACATTCTTGTTCATGTGTGCTTGCAGATTTTTCAAGAACACTTTTTTTAAAGCTCCAAAACTCATAGGTTAAATTTATGTATAGGTTGTATATTTGGTAATGGCAATCGCTTCCTTGGCTTGCGAAGTTTGGTGAATAATGTGATGTACTTGAATGTCTTAGTGAGATTTAGCTCAGACAAGTTTTGTGCAAATAGCAAAAACAAGCATGTTGATATAACATTCAAAGCAAATGTTCTTTCTCCTATGTCATGATTTTTGTCTTAAAGTAGCCTGATATAACATTCAAAGCAAATGTTCTTTCTCCTATGTCATGATTTTTGTCTTAAAGTAGCCACTTCTTTCACTTATGAGAAAAATGTAATGGCAGTGAAATAGTGGAAGGCCAATATTTGTTCCTTTATATGCTAGGGTTAATGCTAGTTAAAAGTGCCCTTCAAATTACACCATGATGCTAGTCAAAAGTGTTAGCGTTAATGCTAGTCAAAACTGCCCTTCAAATTACACCAGGATCTGATTTGGAGATGTCCTAATGATTCGATTTGGAGATGTCCTAAGTTCTTTGGGTAAATGTAATGCAAGTCCACATGCATACTAGGATGGATGATCGGATTCGAAGATGTCTTTCAAATGAGACCATGATGCGATTTGGAGATGCCAAGTTCAAGGGTCATCTATATCCATACGATGATAATGATATTGATGTGGTAATGCAAGTCTACATGCATAGGGGATGATAATGACATTGAGAGAGAGGGTGGGGGGGGATGCGTGCTTTTGTAATCGATGATGATATTTGTGTGTTAGGGGGAAGATGATAACAAAGAATGAGAGAGAGACTGAAGAGAGGAGGAACTTGCACGAGCCTATCCTTAAGAGAGAGGATCGTTTTCAAATGCAGACTTGCTGCAATGCGAATCGCAAAAGCTGAACAGTGAAAGAGAACGTCTCGACACCGGCTCGACGTCCGCATGCCGTTGAAATGAGAGAGATTTGATGGGGCGTGCACTGTGGGTAGGAAGGCGAGCGGCAAGAACGTGAATTTTACTTTTTATGTGAAAGTGGTAGGGCCAGCTTGTGTCTTGGCTGTGCTGTGGTCATGGCTGGGATCAGCATGGGTGGACAGGCCGCTATCGTGGACGCCTTTTTGGACTCTCGGTCTTCCCTGGGCGCCCAAAAGTGAAACCGGATTTATAGATGGGCGGAATTTCACCGTTCAAGAAATATAAAAATGCTCGGGGAAAAAAATGCCCGTATAAATAATAACATAGAGTGTTGCACCTTCAGGAAATATAAAAATGCCTTTTTTTCATCGTAAAGGTTTTAAAACTGGTGGTTTTCTAGAGGTTTTAGTATATTAATTTCTTTTTTGGCAGCATGGTGGTTGAAACTGCGAAATGTGCGTATTCTAGAAGGCTGACTGGGAATCTTGAAAGTTTCCGATAAGAAGCTGGCTTGGGGGCGCTTGTTACGCGCGGTCAAACTGGTCGACCAGTCCACGTGTTGTCAAACAGGAGAAGGCCCAAGGGCGTGCTCACTGTCCGAAGCAGCGCCACGTGGGGACAAGCCGTCTCTCTCAACATGCACAGTTGGCAAAACCACCGCATTCGGTGGTACCGACTCACGCGCCAATGATATATAGTCACTAGGGGTCTCCTGTTATCGCCACTTCATCATCGCCCTCTCTTCTCCACACCAGCAGCGGCAACAAGAGGCAAAGCACAGTTCTCCTTTCGCAAGCACAGTTTCTCCTAACACCCCCCCCCCTCCAAATCTCTGCCTCTCTCCCCCCCCTCGCCCTCACCATGAGAGCAGAAATGGGCAAGGCTCCCAGCCGCGCTCCCCCCTCCCAGCTCAGCCTCCCCCCTGGCTTCCGCTTCTACCCCACCGATGAAGAGTTGGTTGTCCACTACCTTTGCAAGAAAGCCGCCTCCGAGCCCTTCTCCGTCCCCATTATCGCCGAGATTGAACTCTACAAGTTCGATCCTTGGGACCTTCCTGGTAAGAACCGAAGAAATCAAATCTTCTAAGCTAACTCCATGGTCTCCTAAGACCTCTGTAGAGGCGGCACTGATGGTTTCTTCTTCTGTTGATTGTGCAGAGAGAGCTCTCTTTGGGGAGAAAGAGTGGTACTTCTTCAGCCCCAGGGATAGGAAGTACCCCAATGGGTCTCGGCCCAACCGGGCAGCAGGGGCTGGCTATTGGAAGGCCACTGGTACGGATAAGCCCATCAGTACGATGGGCGGAAGCAAGAAGGTCGGTGTGAAAAAAGCCCTCGTCTTCTACAAGGGGAAGGCGCCCAAGGGCGTCAAAACCAACTGGATTATGCACGAGTATCGTCTTGCTGACAGCGCAGCTAGATCTGCCAAGAGGAAAGGGAGCTTGAGGGTATGTTCTGTTCTCAGCTTCTCTCGCATATGAGAAAGGTAGTTTGAGACTGGTTTAGATGAGGTTCTAATGTTGTCCCTTGCTATAATTGTGTTAAAACAGTTGGATGATTGGGTGCTATGCCGCATCTACAAGAAGTGTTCCAGCGCCCAAAAGCCGGCTGCCGCCAAAGAGCGGAGCGAATCGTCTTGCTTGGACGATGTGTTGGCCACTCTGCCGGAGATCGACGACAGGGTGAACCCTCTGAATGGCGTGCAAGGGGGTGCTCACATGGAGAAGGCAGGTAATTTCTACCAGGAAGCAGCTCAGTATTCGGCCGGGAAATCTTCCGATCTCACCACGTACATGCAGCAGCTGCAAGGAAAGATGGGTATGGCAGCGGCAATGAAGTTTGGGTACAGAAATCAAGAGGGGAATGATCAAGGAGCGAGTTCTGTTGAGCTCTCTCACCCGGACTCAAACGGGTTTAGCAGCAGGCAGCACTCTTCGCCGGAGTCGGTGCAGGAAGAGGATTCGGTTGAGAGCACCTTCAACTCTCTGCCATCATTCCCCATGGGCCACCTTAACGTAAACACGGCCTTCCCCCAATCCAGCTTCTATGGCTTGGACGTGGGGCTGCCCAGCCCATCCATGGCGGGGCCGGGCGCGTTTGCAGGCCTGGTGGATTCTGATTACTTCTTCCCCACCTCCGACTACACTAATAATCTCCATAGGGCCTTCTCCCAACCAGACAGAGGCTCACATTTGGGTTGGGATGCTAAGGTTAATTTCGCTTAATTTGGTGTTACAAGTCCATTACGGTGATTTCGCAGGGAAATACCCTAGCATGATCCTTCCCTTCCCCTTGTAATTACAAAAGGCATTTCCAAAATTTTGAAAACAAACGTTAAAAAATAGAAATGTAATCAATTTCTTGAAGCATCGTTACCAAGAAGCTCACATGCAGGTCAATTAGCTCTATCTCTGACGTGGCAAACCTCTAGTACCTACTTAAAAAGTCCCATAGAAAAATGTACATTTTTGCTTTAAATTTAAAATGTATATTTTTGCTTTAAATTTAAAATTTCTTGTAATTCTCTGCGAGTCCATATGATTTTTGTCTACTTTCGTTACTCTCCGACACGATGCTAAGTTGAAAATTAGCTAGTGTTGTTGCCTTAAAGGTTCAATGTGATGACCTTTTTTTTGAATAGTTATGTGTGTCATTCTATGGGCCTTGCATATCCACCATGCTTGTTCACTTTTCATTGTCTTTTAGTTCGCCCTCCCCTTCCATGGCCATGCTTTGTAGACTGTCCATGAAAAAATTTGCTTTCCATATTTGTGCAATGCCTATGTAACAAATACACGACAATGATCATGGAAGACGAGAGATTTTGGGAGAAGACCAAGTAAATGCCTTTTGTTTCAAATTTCTTGTAATTCTCGATGATGATTGTTATCTACTCATATTACTCTCCAACACTATGCCAAGTTGCAAATTAGCTCCTATTGTTGTCTGGTTTAATGTTATGACTTTTTCTTGAATAGTCATAAGTATCATTCTAGGAGCCTTACATATCCACCATGCTTTTTCACATTTCATCGTCTTTTAGTCCCCAAAAAAAATGTTATCCCTTCCCTTTCATGGCCATGCTTTGCACACCATCCATGAAATGTTTTTGCTTTCCATCTTTGTGCAACGCCTATGTAACAAATACATGACTATGATCATGCAAGACGAGGGGAGAGATTTTGGTATGCTTGACAAGACCAAGAGCCTTTTGTTGTCTTTCGACAAAAAATTAAAAACTTTTGCACATCTAACAAACCCCCACAGTGACCATTAGTAATGTAAGCACTATAGTTGAAAATAATTCAAATTTCAAAGGGTAGAAGGTGCATCGAGGTGCATCGATGGATTGTCAAAGTATCTATTAAATTGTAGTTGGATTGTCAAAGTATCTATTAAATTGTAGTTAAATTGTTAAAGTATCCATTAAATTGTAGTTAAATTCAAATTTACTTCACTTGAGGTCATGACTTTTTGCTTCTCTCTCTCTCTCTCTCTCTCTCTCTCTCTCTCTCTCTCTCTCTCCATTTATGCAAGTTGTACTTATTTATGCAACTTACATACCTGTCTCTCTCTGCATTTTTGCAAGTTGTATGCCGAATGTGAAGACTTAAGTTTCTTGCAATTTGGAGGTTAAGAAAGCAAAGTTTTTAAGCTTTTATATAGTATCCATGTCACTTCCAAGGTTTCCTTACTGCTTCTCATTGGTTGTTATTTCATTTTTTCAATGATGTAATTAGCTTCTTCCTTACGTTAGTATGTTGGCTTTTATTTACAGCATTGATTCAACCAAGTGTTACCATTATTGAAATGAAATTATTAAATTTCATTTTGATTTTACCAGGGCAAGTAACTTATAGCATGGCACTAAAGGATTGTCCATGTTTCCTTTTCAACAACCATGAAGACGTGACATTTCGCGTAGCATTGTTTTGCAAAGCATGTAACAGCACTCGATCAAGACGAGAGAATGAATTTTGTGATGGTTAAGGTTTAGCTATGTTGCACACTCGCACTTTAAAATAGGAATAGTTTTTCTACCAATGGAGAATCTTAAGTTTTGTCTTTACTTTTGAACCTTCAAGTTTGTAGCTTTTACCATCTTCCCTCATAATGATGAAGAGTCCAATCCACAATGTGTTAATATTTGGTGACCATTAACATAATGGCCCCTTTACCTTACTCAAAGTTTATGATGCCTCTAATAAGTTTTATCTAATTAGTTTACATGACCTTACTGAAATTCTTTTGCTCAAAAACATCACCTTGAGCTTTCAAGATCAAAAAATCATATTTTAACTCCAATATTCAAACTAAGAAATGAATAGCTTCCAAAAACTTAGGGATGTCTATCTCTTTAGGTGGTTAAATAAATCTATGCAATTGAATCAATTATTTATTTCCTTGGTGAAACCTTGAGATTTGTGTGCTTCCATAGAACACTTTTTTACAACTATGTGTCAATGTTAAGATTAAGACATATTTCTATTTTTGGATGAAGGAGTATCCCACCACTCCTAAAAAATGGTTCATGTATATAAGGCTTGTAAGAGATAAAAGTTAAATTATTCTTACAATGCAAGCATTTTTTCAAGGCTTGCAACTAGCTTTTTTCTTTTTTAATGTAAGAGGCCAAGTTGAACAAAAACTACGTGTCATGACTATTCAAGTTAATATCATAACTTGATGTAAGAGGTTAAGTTGAACAAAAAATAAGTGTCATGACTATTCAAGTTAATCTCATAACTTGATGTAAGAGTATCTCATAATTTGATGTAAGAGGCTAAGTTGAACAAAAACTAAGTGTCCTGACTATTCAAGTTAATCTCATAACTTGTTTGTCGGTAATAGCATTTCTAAATTCTTCATTTCACGTATCAAGCTAAGTTGAACAAAAAACTAAGTGTCATGAGTTAATCTCATATTTTGTGTTCATTGGTAAGGGTGAACGAGGTTTGATATGAGATATATTGCTTTGACGTTAAATCTTGCAAAGAACCCCAAGTCAAGGCTATATAGGTACTTTTTACATGAACTACCTCCTCTTTTTAACACAAGATGGCTAGCCAAAAATGGCTAGCCACATCAGTTGAGATCTCTGATTGACATGTGAGAACATGGCTGGTGTGTTGCTATTTAATTATTTACTAAATGAAGAATAGACTTCTTTTTTGAGATTTGAATTCTGTTTATCTAAACTTTAAAGGGATAAGTTCACACACCTTAATAAGTCAATAACAACAATTCAGATTTTTTTTTTGGGGGGGGGGGGGGTATTATGCATTGATTGTTGTAGAACTAGCTTCTCTTTTTTATATATAGAAGAACTTTAAAGAGTTATATTAAAAGAGAAAAGTATGTAAGAGACTTATTACAAAAGGCTTTTTAAAAGGAGGAGCTTAACTCCATGATAATTAAACCTTCAAAGCATAGCCTGGACCTCCACCAAGTCCAATATGTAGTGCGTAAATTATTTGTCTCTTCTAGAAATTGAGATGATTTCCCTCTTCTTATAATTCAACCAAATTTCAGTGTCGCTCACTTCTTCTATAAGATTTTTGCCGTTAGCATCCATTTTGGCAATAAGGATATCATTTAGTTCTTCAATTTCTGCAAAAGGCAATTCCTCGGTGTCCTTCAAAGCACTCCTCATCTGCACATAGTACAGGGGCTGAAGAACTTGTTTCTCAATGTAAGGGGATTTCACGGTTTTGCAAGTCTTGTGTGTGGTTTTGAATAGTGCTAAAAAAAACATGTTTTTAATCTACTTTTAATTTAAAAATCATGATTGAAATTTCAAATTGCCTTTATTTTCAAGGGACTTTCAATTATAATCCTGGCATTTCTTTGATTTTAGAGATAACTCTCAGTAATTTTTGACGAGCATTGGAAAAGAAAGGTTCTGTTCGAGCAATGTTTTGTTTTGCGTGAAACTCTAGGCTACAACCAAACGTTTTGTTTGGCCAAAAATGAAGGGCATGTGTAAGCAAGCCCTAATGTCAACAAATACACCCAGAATTTTATATGGGCCATAAAGAAAGCACACAAAAATTGTTCAAAATGTGTGAAGGTTGTCAATAATTAATTAACCTATGCTCTTCTTTTTATGGGGCTGTGCAATTGGAACAGGGCCCAGGGGCCAGGACAGAAATGCTGTCGTCAACCGCTGCGTCACGCGGACCCACGCCTCAAGAATCAAGGCGATTCTGCGGCTTTAAGGAAGTTTCGTGTGCACCTTCCTTAACGCGGGCCTCGCCGCCCTCGCGGTTCTCCAGCACGTGCTGGTATTTTCCCCACCGAAAGCCATTGCGCACATTTTCTTTGAAATGCTTGCCTTCAACTTTGAAGCTGCAAGTTGCTTACTTTATTCATGTCGGACAATCAATGCCCCACATGCCTCTTTTCTCTCTCTCTCTCTCTCTCTCTCTCTGTCTGTGTCATTTTCATGTGGCGCCCACCCTTGTGTCCCGACGACACCATTGATGCCATCGTCGATTTGTCATTTCCCTTTTCCTCCTCCCAAGTCCACTTCACATTTAAAGTTGAGCTTAAAGCCTTCGACCAAGTCAAGATTTGACATACGTTGAATCTCGACAATAAATCCCTCCCCCCTCCCATACCTACCTATCTTTCGTTCAGATAAGGTTTATACTTAAGGGGCCTTACAAGCTTAGTTAATTTGGAAGGGGATATATACACTATGGTGTCTCTTACACACACCTCTAGATAATGGCATTAATGGCACACTATCTTGGATACATTAATCAACTAATCCTAAGGCTCTCACACACACATATAGGCCATGCCTACCTACTTTTGTTCAGATAAGGTATATAATGAAGGGGGCTTAGCAACTTTATCAATTTTGAGGGGGGTGATACACTAGGGTCTAGAGTCTCTCTCTCCCACACACCATGCCTACCGATCTTTGTTTACCTCATGTATACAATAAAATAGATCTTGATTGTCTCTGAAACGAACGTGTTTGTCTCTGACCCCGGCTCGAAAAACAAAAACAAAAAAATAAAGTAGATCTTGATTAATTTTTTAGTGGGATGCACTATGGTATGGAGAACGCTGTTTTAATGTCGTAGGAACAATCCCAAGAGACCTAATTAGATCTATCCGACATGAGTGAGATTCGAACACAAGACGTGTTGAATAACAACTCCATGAGCTAACCAATCACTATGGTATGGAGAGAGAGAGAGAGAGAGAGAGAGAGAGAGAGAGAGGTTTATTTTCAATGCATATACGAAGTCTTGATTTGACATATATCAACGCTTTACATGACATGTATCAAGTCTTTACGTGACAAAATAGGTGTTAGTGGTTAAACCTTGATTTGCCACCATTACAAAAAAGAGAATAGAGGGTAGGGTACTAGTTCTACCTACTGAGGTATATATACTTGCATTAAGGAGAGAGACCTTTCCCCACTTAGGAAAGAGAGTAAAAGGTAGAGCAAGTTCAAACTACTAGGGGCTTACTCACTTATAATAAGAAGACAGAACTTATCCTCTATGGAAAAAGAGAGTAGAACGTATGGTTAGTTCAAAAACAGCTAGGGGCCTTACTTACTTACATTAAGGAGAAAGAACTTAATTTAGATGGGAGAAATTTTTATAGTTTGGATCTTTTCATGCCTCCTACCGAGCACACACATGCACACACACGGGCGTGCGCGCACACACATTATTTTTAACCCCTAAAGCCTAAAATATGGCCAAATTTCTCAACGAAGCATGTAAACTAAATTAGAGAGAGAGAGAGAGAGAGAGAGAGAGAGAGAGAGAGTGTGTGTGTGTGTGTGCATGTGCGCATATGCATGTGTATGTGTGTGTGCACATGTACATATATGTGTGTGTACATGTGCATACACGTGTCTGTGTGTGTGAGCGTGTTAAAGATGTGAAAGGGTGGGACACCATTTAGAAGGGAAAAAAAGGATATTCTTAGGCAAGTTTGGATTTGAAAGATCTCTGAAGATGACTAGGGTACTTTTCATGTCTTCTCCAAAAAAAAAAAAGTCACCCAAAAATATCACATTTGCAAATGCAAGCTAATTATAATCAAAAGGCATGTGCCACCTAAAATTGTTAATATGTCAAATTTCAACACATAATAATAATCTAAGAATATTGTTTTAAATCAACCTATCATAAGATATAGTCAAAGACTTATAGGTGGACACATGTTGACATATAAGTATGGAGATACATCCATCTATGTATTAACACTATTTAAAGTACCAAACTAAAATTCTCCCAACAAACCTACACTTTTAAACCAAAAAGTTGTGCCTCACTCCCACTCTTTCCATCAAGGGTCTAAAGGCTTCTAACCTTTAGGTTATAAAATATGTACAAAAAGATACCCTAGTGTTCATTTTACTCATTTTTCTTACACGCCCTTCTGTGCCATTAATTGAGTCCTCAATATATGAACGATGACAGCACCACACACTTTTTATTGTTTGTTGATAGGTCATTGTGCACCCATTATATTCTTATTATTATCAACAGAAACATACTACCTAATGAAGTCCTCAACCACCTTACAAAAAAAACATGATTTTTCTAATGGAAACAATAAAAAAATGTGATAGAAAATTAATAATTCCTTCATAAAAATAGAATCACAGTCATCTCTTTGATTGCAATTATAGGAAAAATTTTAAGTTATCAAATTATGAAAATAAAAGAATGTTGGTTTTTAATGGTAAACTAAAATTACTCCTAGAATCGATCTAAATTGTTCATCGAAAATGAGAACACTCATGCCTTCTTGCACGTGGAGAAGAAGGGAAGAAATGCAAGGTTCTTAACTTTTTGCACTCTTAGCCATCTTGGACAAGGCAATCAAGGGTTGTCTTAGCCACCTTGGACAAGGCAACTAGTTTGCACTCTTAGCCATCTCGAACAAGACAACCCTAGGGTCCTCAACCTTGTGGGGAGAGGGTTACCTTATGGAGAGGGTTGTCTTAGCCATATTGTACAAGACAACCCTAGCCTCTCTTGTGGAGAGGCTAGGATCCTCTACCTTGCCTCCAATGGTGTGACCGCAATGGAGTCTTTGCAAATGTGTCATGATCCCTTAAGGAGGAGAGAGCTATGGAAAAGGTCAACCTCTACTCACTGCCATTAGTACTTGCAATAATGAAAGGAGTTAAAGTAACTGGAGTCAAAGTAACTAAGGGAGAAAGGAATAGAGTATGCATAAGAAAAAGCTAGTGCAAACACACAACATTGTTTACTACCCCTTAACCAATACCCATGACTCACACAACATTGTTTTACTACCCCTTAATCAATACCCATGGCTCACATAAATTAGTTTTAAGATTAATTTTTTTCTTTTTCTTTTCCTCTCTCACTAACACTAATTACCAAAAACCAATAGATTAGTGAAAATTAAGAGATTCCCATTAGGCAAAATTTGGACTCAAAAAGGGCCCTCTAAGAAATGCCATGTCAACTTTTTCTAAACAACCAAGCAAATGGTTACATTTTTGCAAATCAAATCAAAATTTATCGGGAGATTGTAGATTGGGAATCTACTCTTTGAGATATTTCCAATGATATATAGCATGATGGGTAATTTTTCATATTCAAGAAGTTGTAACATGCCACATCATCACCAATTTGGGAACTTCGTGAATATGTAAAATTCCCCATCACACTATTGCATGCCATATCACCACCAATTTCAACATTTCTTAAATATGCAAAATTGCCTATCATGCTATATATCATTGGAAATATCTCGAAGAGTAGATTCCAATCTATAATCTTAGATAAATTTTGATTTGATTTGCAAAAAATTAACCATTAGCCCCCCCCCCCAAATTTTTAAGAAAAAGCTGACATGGCATTTGTTAAAGAGCCCCTTTTTTAGTCCAAATTTTACCTAATGTAACTATTTTTCTTTAAGATTAAGGGACTAAATTAACAAGCTAACACACCCATGCAAACAAAAACAAAACACAAAATGCATAAAAGAGAGAAAATACTTACTAGGCAAGAACACCTGAGCTTTGTTTGATTCATTGGGTTGCTTCTCTTCTCCAAGGTTCCAAAAAATTATGGATTTGCATCCAACAAGGTAACTTTTTGATCACCACTCACAAAGATAAAGCCAAGCTAGAGTGTCTCCTCCCCGCAAACAACTCTAAAGTCCCTTTTCTCATTATTAAAAATGTCTTATATAAATGGTCTCATATTTACAAGTGCCAACATATATGTGGGCCCAAAAGCTAGTTAAGCCTACACCTAGGTTGATATGTATAAATGGTCTCATATTTACAAGTGCCAACATATATGTGAATTACATCGTAGCCACCAATACACATATCGTTATCTCGGATAGATCCTATAATCTTATGTCATTAAGCATATGACATGGTTACAAAACGGTGGTACAAAGTGGAAAAATACGCATTGAAAGTAATGCTAACCAAATATGGTTAGCATAAAAACAAAATATGTAGTAATGCTAACCAAATATGGTTAGCATAAATAGAAAGTATGTGGTAATGAAAATTTATCATAAGAATGTCTTACAGTCTCATCACAAACATACAAATTTATCCATGATTATTTTTTCATGTATGCACATAATTATGTGAATGATGAAAAGAAGTTTAAGGATGATGAAAAGAAGTTTAAGGATGTGCTTTTGTTTATGCATGTATGCACATAATTATGTGAATGATGATAAGAAGTTTAAGGATGTGCTTTTCTTTATTAATTAATGTCTCACTAAAGCGTTAAAGTCTAGAACACGTCAGTATGTATACCTTCATATGTATATATGTGTAAATCTAATATTAGCATGAGTATTAGTGTTAAAATAAAATTTTTGATATAACAAATGTGGCACATGGAAAGACAAGAGTGCATCTAGTGCTCAAAAAAGTAGCAAATGAATTGTATTATGGGTGTCATTAGCTCATATGATAGAGAAAAAGGACATTCATTCTTGAAAGATTATGATGCTCATCATTTTCAGCATCTCCACCAAATGATTTAATAATATATGTGTGGGTTTGGTCACAAGACTCAACCACCTCAGACTTTTAAATAACATGTTGTTTTTTATGCAATACCTCATATTAGTTAGTGTCTTTATCATATTATTTAGTGTCCTTATCATAAACTTTATCCTTGAGTAGTTTTTTAAAATTATGGGGGAAGTCAAAAGCTTTTAAAATAAGAAATAATCATGTTACATGCAAATGGATGCATTCTACCTCGTCATTTGGGTAGGGCTAGAGTACCTTCTTACAATGCAATTAAAAAGGAATTAGTTTTGTTGGCATTCATTTTGAAAAGGAAACAAGTTTATAATTATTATGTTGGCATTTTTTCATGAAATGAAGGAAGCGTGTGTGGTAATGGAGGTCAAATATACCCAAAACATGAGCTTATCTAGTTAACTTTTGAGAATTCAAGAAGTAAAGAAGAGAGGCACTCTTAAGTTATGGGCAGAGATCAAGAGTTATTATTATTTTAATATAAGAGTACATTAGTAAAAAGAATGTACAAAGAATAAATTTTAAAGATTAAAGGCAAGATGCTCCAAGATTTAAAAATGTCAAGATACTCCAAGGTTTCAAATGGAAAAATGCTCCAAGAAATAATGGCAATACTATCAATGAGAGAAGGACGGTTGTCTGTAGTGACACATGTTATGGAGATCAAGATGGAGACATGATAAGAAATGTAGGATAGGCTCAAGTTCTTCCAATTATTTTTCATCACATGATAAATATTACATTAGCTTTAAACTAACCAGATCCCTATCCATAGTGAACATGCATGATGAAACCATGCACATCATATGACACTTGTAGATAAAGTGTGCTAGTTAAGTTACCAATATGTGATTTTAAAACTTAGTAATGTATTACATGTTTCAACCATTTTTAAAACCTATCCTTAGTTGGCTGAATGGTGGAGTAAGGTTCAACTAGAAAGGTTTTTTTATATAAGGGCTACCAATTTCTATCAAGGAGTAGGCTCAACGAAAAAGGAGTAGGCTCAACCAATTTCTATCAAGGAGTAGGCTCAATGAAAAAGGCTTATTTGTATAAGGCTACCTATGTATGGTAGAGGAACCACACTAAGCGTAGAGCGACTTTACTAGAGGCCTCATATCACAATGTCCTAATGCTTGTCTATCCCTTCAAATCCTCTCAATCTAACTAGAATAATCCTCATGCACGAAACATGAATGATTCTTATAGGTGTATTCCCTTTATAATTCTCACAAGCAGGTCACATCGAATGCCTCCTTCGAAATGAACAAGATGTTATCATGACTCCTTGATTATGAAGGCAATGTATCCATCCTTATTCATGACTACTCATCCCGATTTTTCTTACTTTAAAAGGCACATATTTGTTTTGTTTTGGAGGTATTCACTTCTTGAGTCCACCCAACCACACACGTTCCACTACTTAATCCTTTTTCTACTTTTACCAGATCCATCCAATTTCATGGGTATATCCTTCTGCCCACCATTGGACCTATGAAGCTCACGTGAATTCACACACCCATGGGTATATTCTTCCGCCCACACCACGACCTATGGAGCCGGTGTGTTAACTCACACACCCATAATTGAAATTGCCACCTAAGCATTAACGCACACAATCCTTTATAAAAACAATCCTTTTTACAAGAAAACATATATCAAATCTATTTTTTTTCAAAAACCATGCATATATTATATGTCCACATCACATAATAGATATCCAAGTAACACATTAGTGTCACTTTAATCAATATAGATCTCCTCACACCACGATCGTGGTCCATAGACCAGATCGGTTAACACCTGAGCTCGAACACTCTTGAACCACCGCTGATGATTGGAGGAGTCCTATAATGTCTTACATCATCTGCCTTAACACAAATATCAATAAATAATAGGAATTGCTTATGGAGTCAGAATATAAATCCATCATAGATAGAATCCCTCTCAACACTAGATTGTGATAAGTTATCCGTCATAGATAGATATCATTTAGATTATCCATCTCAAAAATCAAAAGAGTATCCTTCACATACACCAATACAAGTGTCTTTCACAGACACTAACATGAGTATCTTTCATAGATACCAACACAAGTATCTCTCACACAGACACATCAACACAAGTATCTTTCACAGACACTAATACAAGTATCTCTCACAAACACCTGATTAACCTCTCTAGTGGTAGAAATCATGGTTGGGAGTACCCTCTTGTTTAGGTTGGTCGCCTTTGTGTTCATCTTCAGTCACGTTCACGATCGCAACTCGATTCTTTTTCTTTTCTAGACACTCATATGCATAATGTCCTTCTTTATCGCACCTATAACATGTAATCATATGAGATTTTTGATCTCCATTGTTGGTCTTCTTTATAGCTTCAGTTTTCTTTCCATTCGCTGTGGACTATTATGTTTCTCTGCTTTATCTTTGTGATGAAGCTTCTCAAAATGTGTAAATCGAGAAGACTGAGGAATATGAGAATCTGTCACTGTAGTATCCCTCAAAATTCCATTTTTCTTCTCGCAATATGTTGCTAGTGAGATGGCATTGCTAAGAGAACGAGGATGAAACATATTCACTTTGGCTCTAATAACTGGCTTGAGACTTGCTATTTACTTTCTCCTTTGCTCTTTTTCACGAACTTTGTCTATAGCTTGAAGTTGCAATAAGGTTTGCCAAAATTTGTCAACATAGGTTGATATGTTCTCCTTTTCGAGCTATCTAAAAATATCCCATTGCTGTCTGGATTTACTCCTGTATAATGGAGGTAAGAAATCTTCTTGATCAGCTTCTAGAAGTCTTTCCATGACTTTGGTTTGCATTTTCCCTGTCTGATAACAATCCACCAAAGAGGTGCACTGCCTACCAAATGATTAGTAGCACATTTAACCTTATCCTTCTCAGAAAAAATTTCTCCAGAAAAATAATCATCAAGCTGGCTCAACCATACGAGTATGACGTGTGCATCCTTTTTGCCATCATAATCCTAAAAAGTACAAGCCTTTCTGCTGATCTTGTGTCCCTTTCAAGACTCTTGAGCCTTGAGAGTAGCTCGCACAGCCCTTTGAATAGGGTCCTCCTCAGAATTCAAATAATCAGATTCGAAATATGCACACCTTTGCTTCTTGCGAGACGAGTAAATCTCTGCCTTCGAAATCTTCTCTTTGCCTCTTCTCACTCAACAACTGAGCTTGAAGTACGTTTACTTGATCTTGGATAGTAGGTGGTTGTGGATAGATTGCCCTTGTAAAAGAAACAAGTAAAATATTATGAAAATGCAGAAATAAAATAGAAAAGGTAGCAAACTTATCCGACTCCTGTATATTTTGAAAGAAGGCTTGTTGAAGCAATCAAAGTCGATGATGTCCAATCAAAGAATGAAAATAATAATCCAATAATGCCTTGATGCGTCTACAATGAACTTGGGAAGAAATAAATTGTTGGAAGGGTCTTCAAAGGAGTCACTTGTGCTGAATTTCTTTTCCCCCAAAATCTGAAGATTTACTGAAATTAGATGTCCACAATTGGCACTTTGTAACCCACTTTGAAGATGTGAAAGCTTTCTTTTAAAGCTTTTGTAAGGCTTTTAAGATAATTTAGCTTATGGAAGATATACGCTTTGAAAGCTTAAATCAATAAGCTTTTAAAAGCTTATGGAAATAAGAAATAACCTTTAAGACTTTCAGCACTTATATATATATATATATATATATATATATATATATATATATATATTATATTAAGCTTATTAAAGGTTTACAAAAAAAAAAAAGCTTTATCAATGAACTTCTCAATGTGCAACATGCCAAACCTGCTAGCGCGCAGCGCTATCGTGCGATTTTTGGAGGAAGGAAAAAAAAGGAGATAACCCGTCACTGCCGCCAAGGGGGGAGAGAGAGAGAGAGAGAGAGAGAGAGAGAGAGAGAGAGAGAGAGAGAGAGAGAGAGAGAGAGAGAGAGATGTGGTGATTAGAAATGGCTTAATGGAATTTCCCCATAATTAGATTAAATTCCAAAATTATTTTCTTCCTTTTCTTGAAATCGGGGCACAATCTTCTTCTATGAAGATAATTGATTTGAAGGATTAATATAAGCCCTCCATTATACAAATTGACCACACACAAAGTAAGCTTAGCGATTCTGAGATGAGGCCCACAATCTCCTGAGAGAGCTGATTTCATCCATAAGGATAAATTATGGAGAGGATTTGAATTGAGAAAGGTGGTTTTGGGAGAAAGGGTGGTTTTGTGAATCCATGGATGGTTTTCTTCAAAAGGGTGGCTTTCTTCCTAGCCCTAGCCCTTGATCCAAATCTTGATCTAATCGTCCACAAAATTCACATAACCATACCTTCTTTTGCCCAAGGGTCTTCCACACCTTCTCTTCTTTACCTTTTGGATTTTTGAATGAATTGTGTCCTTGTCCAAAGCCTTGTACCCTTGCTGTGCAGATTCTATTCTTCCCGTGCAAGTATTTTTTAATTTGTTGAAAAGCCTTTAAATTTGCTCCAAGCCAATAACCTTCGAGTAAAAATCAATTTCTTGATTTTTCTTCAACCATGACCCAAATTCAAATCTTGAATTTGCCATGCTCTGATTCCACTATAGGAAATGGTACATGGAGATTAGATTATTCCACAAATTAAATAATAAAAGAAATAAACCATAACATCAAAGCATAAATCAAGAGCATGAAAATCAAAGAACACAAGATTGGGTGCAATCTCCCCCCCGACGTGTGTGGCTCCACTCCCACACGCGGTATTTAAATCATATTCATAAATTTAGCCCTTGGAGCCATAAATAGCATAGCTTTTCCAAAATTGGGCTTTTACAAAATTGAACCTTAGTCCAATGCTTTTAAAGCATCTCATCAAAAATAAACCTTGCCCAACATGTATACAATGGACCAAACCATACAAAATTAATTATTTAGTATACATATGCTTGGCTAGATAATCTCGTCTAATATCCACCTTGGTTGTCCAGAACTCATGATCTATACTCAATGTAGTCCACAATGTTAGATCACAATTACTTTAGAATAACTCACAAAAATTAATTCTACAAATGGAAATCATTCACTACCATACTTCACACATGAACCATGTATCACATATAATTAATTGGACTCACTCCCATGATAAAATATTTTGAAAAATCTCACTCCTGTGATAGTCCTCTCGTTTGAGAAGACAACCGTCCTCGGTTGTAACTATTAGCACACACTAGTGATCAAACACGTTAATTGTTCCCAGATTGGATTCACTCACAATGTCATTATGTATTTAAGTGGATTCATTCTCGCATATCCTCACACGCATCACATGTGCCTTAGGGTTGATCGGATTCACTCACGATAAAATTCACATAACCTTTACATGCGTCACATGTGTCTTAGAGCTAATCGGATTCCCTCACAATCAAACTCCTACATTGGATTCACTCACAATGTTTTCATATGCGTCACACATATTCACAAAGTATACCACACGTTTCACACGTGTCCAACTGGTTAGATTCACTCATAACCAACTAGGGTCCCCCTCATCAAGAATTAATTCAAAGAGTTGATTGGATTCACTCACAATCAAACTCGTACATTGGATTAACTCACAATGTTTTCATATGCGTCACATGTATTCATAAAGTATACCACATGTTTCACACGTGTCACAGCTGGTTGGATTCACTCACAACCAAAATAATCACACTTGGGTCACCCAAGATATTGTTTTCACTTATTGGATCACCCAATAATAAATTATATATTTTAACACAATGCCTCTTCAACATGCTTTCCTTGAACCACAAATGGCTTCGTGAAGTCTGAGCATACAAGTATAGGGGATGGTGTGAGCATCTCCTTAAGCTCTTGGAAGCTCTTATCGGCTATAGCATCAAAAAAAAAGTCTCTTTCTTAATCTTGTCAGTAAGAGGTGTGGAAATATGAGAATACCTCTTAATGAACCTCCTATAAAATGATGACAAGCCCAAGAATCCCCTTAATTGAGTTGTATTTATAGGCGTAGGCCAATTCTTAACACACTCAATCTTCTTAAGATCCACCATAATGCCTTCTTTGCTCACTATGTGTCTAAGATACTCCACCTTTTGTGCTATAAATGTACATTTTCTCTCCTGTGCTGCATATAAGTTGTTGGCTCTTAAAGCATCCAAAACAGCCATTACATGCATCAAGTGCTCCTTCTTCCCTTTGCTATATATCAAGATGTCATCAAAGAATACAAGCACCCATTTGTAGAGGAAAGGTCCAAGCACCTTGTTCATTAAAGCTTGAAATATTGCCGGCGCATTGCACAACCTAAATGGTATAACCAAATAATGTTAGAGACCTCTCTCGGTCCGACTTTGTACTCATCACCTTCCTTGCCTGATGTCAAATCAATCTTGGAGAAGAAACATGCACATTTCAACTCATCAAGCAAGCCATCAATTCGTGGAATGGGGAATCTATTCTTGATTGTAGATTTATTCAAATCCCTATAGTCCACGCACATGTGAAAAGTGTCATCCTTCTTCTTGACCAAGAGTGGGTGATGCAAAATGTGATTGGCTAGGAGTAACCCATCCCATGTCCATAAGCTCTTGCACTTGCTTTGCCACTTCATCCTTCTCCACTTTTTACAATCTATAAGGTGGTTTGTTAAAACGGGCTTGGTAAGCGGCTCAAGCTCTATCCCATGATCCACCTCCTTTTTCGAAGGCAAGCACTAGTGGTAATGTACCTCAATGTGTTTCGTCTGTGCATGGAAAACTGGGTTCCTTGGCTAATTGTATACTGCTAATATTGTCACAATATATGACAACCTTTCTCTCCACATGCAACCCCAAATCAGCAAAAAGTAGCTTGCCTAACCAAGCTACCTCACATGCTGCCACCGCAGCTCCTCTGTACTCTGCCTTTGTACTCAACAAGGCAACTATGGGCTGCTTCTCGCTGCTCCATGTCACAACAGCACTCCCCAATGAAAACATAAATCCATTGGTAGATCTCATGTGTGAAATGCTACAATCTGCATCTGTGTACCCACATAGCTCCAATGGTACACCTGCTGCATAAAACAATGCATAATCAATAGTGGCCCTCAATTATCGAAGTGTGGATCGCACACTGTTAAGATGTGGTTTGCACGGAACCTACATAAACTGGCTTTTTTCTAAGCCAATAGTGTAGCTCAAATCTGGCCTACTGATCGTGACATAGATGAGACTCCCCACAATCTTCATGTACATAATGGGATCCTCCAACACATAACCTGCATCCGCACTAAGCTTGCCATTTTGATCTAATGGCACCGAGAATTAGCCATCCCATACTTGGACAACATGTCCAATGCATACTGTCTCTGTGAGACAGCCAAATACCCTCAGGTGTGCGAATGACCTCAATTCCCAAAAAAGCGCAGATGACATGCGAAATGGAAAAGTGTAGCAAAACAGCTATGCATCCTCTAGCAGAAATAATGAGGATAATGAGAGGTTGTTTGTTATATGCAACATGTGGTTAATGAGGATAATGAGAGGTTGTTTGTTATGCAACATGTGGTTAATGTTGTGTCTAGAAATGATGTAGCAGCATGTAAGGATGATGTATGGTTATGTGGCTCATTTGTGTGTTTTTGGTTGTCTTGATTATGCTCTTGTGCCTGAGCAACAACGCAGTAAGCTTGATGATAAGGTAGTTAAATGCATATTTGTGGAATACAGTTCAGAAAAAAGCAAGGGATACAGACTCTACCATCCAGCTCAAAGTGGATTTTGGTAAGTAGAGATGTTGTTTTTATCGAAAACTCAGTTCAGCCCATGCTTTCATACAAAAAATAGCAAAATGTATTCTCACAGGGACATGTTTGATTCGCTCCTACCTTTGTTTAATGGAGGGCAGCCATATGTAGAGTAATTGAAAGCTCAACCAAGTGCCAAAATTCAATCTTTGCACATGCAAAGTCAGCCTGCAAATCAGCCTTTTGATGAGGCAATTATTGAGGATGTAGTGGATGAGGAGAGAGCAGCCATAGAATAATCTAGGCGTATGCCAAAATGGCTTGTGCAGATATTGAGGGATAGCAAGTTGGCAGCTCCTTTACCTAGTAGAACTCGTGCAGGTTCTCATCATGTAGATTATTCTCATATGGATCATGTTCTCACTTCTACTTTATGTAATGAGGAGGAACCTGTTTCCTTTGAGGAAGCACATGATGATGATCATTGGATGCATGCTATGCAGAATGAGTATAACTCCATACTCAAGAATGACACCTGGTATTTGATAGATCTACCTCATGGCAAGAAGGCCATTGGTACTAAGTGCGATTACAAGTTAAAATGCAAAGTAGAGCTGCCGTTCTACTTCAATCCTTTTCAAATCTAATTCTACTTCCTTTGAGGTTGGGAAGAATACTTGACCCGTCTTTGCTGCGCTTTCCAATTCTCTTCTCATTCGGGGGGTGCTAGTGTTAGACAGCCTAGAATTTGAAGGTTGGATTGGTAATTCTTGCCTTGGACCAAGTCTAGCATTGGTTGATGCACCCGTGCCAGCAGATTGCGCTTCCTCGTCATTACTAGTTTGGAGACCAAAAAATCTATGGGCTATATCAATGATACCACTGGATCTGGTAGTAGGGGAGGGTGTTTTCTCCTCTTCCCTAAACGCAGAGAATTAAAGCCCTTCTTCTATGGATTCTTCATAACTAGTCTTGACGGTGGTTAGATTCCTTAAGACACTCAATTGAGTGCTCCATGAGTGGCCTAAACCAACACTCTTTTGATAGGAAGATCCTAGGTGATTTGATGCACTATCATCTCGGGAGTGAGGTCGTCCTCCAATGAGCTTTCCAGACCTCAAGTGCATGTGAATATGATTTGATAAGCTAATTTGCTACCCCAATTAAATTTTGGTAAGATACTATCGATTTGTTTTCTGAGGCCGCGAGAATGCAGATAACAGTTCACGGGGCGTGAGAAGTCAGAGAACCGTTCATGTTGGTAATCCGTTCACGTCGTGAAATGGTAAACTGTTCACATTGTGAACTGATTTTTGTACTTTCACGTGCTCCAAATTTTACTTCGGACTCAAAAATCCGCGTTAACTTGTTATAATTTTTATTGGGCTCAAGCGCTTCCCTAACCTTAACCTGACAATACCAGGTTCGTGAGCTAGATCTCGTTAACAATACCAGGTTCGTGAGCTAGATCTCGTTAAGTCGTGAAACTGCAAAAATAGTTCACGTCGTGAAATGGTAACTGTTTACATTGTGAATTCCTATGTAGTTCACGCCGTGAGATGTAATTGGTTCACGTCGTGAGATGCACTGAAATAGTTCATGCCATGAAATGTAAGTCGTTCATGTCGTCCGTGAACTATTTAATGTTTCATGTGTCATGAAGCATTTTCTGCTAGTTCACGGATTACAATTTTGTTAGACCTGTGGTGTTAGAGGTGTCAGGATAAGATGGCCTATTTTTAGCAAGGTAATCTCGTGAATTATGGTGCTAATTATGGCGATGATTTTGGGAGTGTTTCACATCGTAAGATTCCAAAGAGTAGTTCACGTCGTAAACTGTTTTCTTGCAGTTTCACGTGACAAATTCCTGCATCAACAGAGAGGAGTTTGGGTGCAAATAACCTATCCAAATGCTTCCAAAATGATTGTGCTAGGCATAAAGAATGTAATACAAGTTCAAGACAACCAATGGCTCCTTATTTTTACGATTTTTGTGGATTTTTTCAAAGAAAGAAAAACAAAGTATCACCCTGCTCATTCATGTTCCTGATTTTGGTGATATAAACATCAAAATTGAAAGGAAAAAACAGTGGAGCTTTCCTCCAAGGTCACTCCAATACACAACCACACAACAAAAACAACCAATTTCTCACAAACTTTCACTTCCACTCAAATCTTATCCATTCATTCCATACACAATGCGCTACCAAAATGCAAAGGCAATGATGAAACTTATGTAATGGGAGCTGAAACTCAAAGAGGATGGAAGAAACAAAGGTGTTCCTCTGGCAAAGCAGCGCCAAAAATGTTATGGGCTACCACACCTCCAAGAAGGAACTCAATGCATTCACCTTTGGAAAGAGCAATAGAGCACAACTATCGTAGGGCACTTACCACTGCTTCGAGCTCGTGTCCCTTGAGGTCTCCAAGCTCACTTGAGAAGCTCCAGTCCTCCAAGCTCCACCTCCACACTGTCACTGTAGAGTCGCTCACACAACCACACAAGGCAATCACTCTCTCTCACTCCTCCACACAAGCATACAAGCATACAAGTATAGAGAAGGCACATGTGCTAGAGTACTCTCTCTCTCAAGACAAAAGTAAGAACTCTCATAGCACAAAGCGGGATTGTGTCCATTCATTATGAGACAATGCCTTATATACAATTGGTCCTTATTCACACTTGGGCACCCAAAACTTACTTAACTAAGGCCTTGGGTGGCCAATATCTCATAATGTATAACTTTTATAGTGCCTTTGCATGACACTTATTAATGTCCTCAAATGGAGGAGCATATTTGTTAATCCAAAATAGGATTAACAATTACCCAAGCTTCGGCGGCCATGGAACTTTGCAAGAGGGCCTATGGGTACATAAGCCCCGCTCTTGAAAATTTTCATAGCCATTAGAACTTGGATGATGTGGATGGTGTGATGACTAATACATGGTAGGGCATATACAAAATGTGATAAATATAGATGGAAATAGGGTAAACTAACCTAGCTACTCTGGGTTTAGTATATGATATACAAAAGAACTAGCATCGCCCATTAGGAAGACACCATAGTCGGAGAGGAGATAGGGCTCTTTTTCCCCACCCAACCGTAGAGAAATTGTGGATAAGCTCCACATTGCCGGGCTTATGTAGTGGCCTGCCTACCCACACTTGCCTGGATGCTCACGGTACTCTGACACCCGGGCACCTCACTCCTAAACCCCGAACACCCGCACTTCGATGATCGAGCTCCATGTCCGGTTTAGCCCTATGTTACAAGCTACATGACATTACCTCCCCATTAAGTAGAGTTTTTGTTTGCAAAAACAAATTCATGATAGTTTTTGGTAACCATACTCAAGCATTCCCAGGAGGACGCTTCCTCGTCTCTGTCCTTCCACTTGACAAGTGACGAGACAGTGGTTCAATAAGTTCCACCAAGATGTTAGGAGTAACTATGTTATCCTAATGATCCACTGTTTTTTGTATTCTATATTGACATGAAAAATAGGACATACTCGAGAGCTCTCTGGCAACTCAAGTTTGTAGATCTTTTACCTACAACAAAAAGATCTTGGGGAGAAACAGTCAACATACTATTTCCTTTTTCCTACGATCCTTTACAAAAAAATATATTTTTAAAAAGAAAATTTTATCTTTGCAATAGTGGATTTATTTGTTTTATCAAAAAAGTGTTTGTTATGGACTATGTTGTAGATGGTGTTGTTTGCAAGAGTGTTTTTGAGAGAAAAAAAGATCGTTTATAATGCACTCCTTACATGGATCAATCTAATCAACAAGCATTACCCACATATTCATGGATTCATTGTCAAACAACCTTCCACAAATTTGTGGCCCCGTGGCATTAGGGCGGCTAAGTACACTCGGTACATTTGGTCACCCTCCATCACATAGTGGCTTAGATTTTGAGAGGGTGGACTTGTTGGCTCAAGGGTGTCGTATAGGCAAGACCTGTGTCAAGATAACCATACCAGCATGGAGTGTACACATTTGTGACCCTGTCCCACCCTCTATTGCACATATTACCAAAGATGGGGAAATCACAAAGTTATGAACTATTACTACCAGCAAAGGGCTGCTCAAGCCTATGCTCTACCCTAGGCCTTGCCTACAAACCCAAGGCAACCGCTAGCTTTGCCAACACCTTCTCTCCAAAATGCACCTCAACCAGGCCAAGAAGTGGCTCAAGGAGGAATTCATATACGATACCTGAAATGCCCTTACCACCCCCAATTCTCGCACCTCAACCCCCATTGCGCGAATCACACCAGTTTGTCAGCTAACCTTGATAGAAATCTTTGCAGGAGGGGACGCAAGGGAAATAGGATGTAAGATTCCTCCCCAGCCCCTCAAGTTTCTTCCCCTGTAATCAATCCCCTTTTTAGAATAATAAAAGATCTTGCTTCTACCTGTTTTGGCCTAGAGAGAAAATGTTCTAGAGAGAGAGAATTCAGTTTTTAAATATCTTTAGATGGAAAAATATCCCTTCTTATGTAAACATTTAGAAGAAAGTTGTAAAGCTTTTTGACTTGAAATTTAATAAAAAATAATTACACCATTCCATTATATTGAAGATTTACAGTGAAAATATTTACAACGAAAAGAGTTAATTGCTCTTGAGTCTCTTCTCTTCTTGCTCCTCCTCTTCGGTAGGCATTTTTCCTCTATAACAAAAAAACCTCTTACGACTATAGCCCTTTAGTCACTTTACATACTCCACTTCTGCACCTAGGACATAGTTTGAATAACATAGAAAAATTACTTAAAAAAATGAGATATTTTAGCAAAATGATGACTTTTTGACACCTTGGTAGGAAGGGGAGACCTTTGAGGTAGGAGCCTCCTTCACATGTGTGGGAGGATTTTTAATTCAAAAATATTAAGATATTTTTATCTCTCCTCTCTCCTGGATCAAACTCGATCAAAATGGGAGCTAATCTGGTCCAAATCTTATCCAAATTCAGCCAAACTAAAGCTGAAAAATTCTAGAACTTAGTTGGACTCAGTGAGTGGCCTCCCTCACCTATAAATAGACCCTCATTCTTTTGTATTCTCATATGTGAACTATACCATGCTAGTATTACATTAAAATACTCATATTTTCTATTATCACCTAAAAATCCTCCACTTTTGGAGAGATTGGAGCTTCTCTCTCTCTCTTCAACAATCCTTGGAGCTTTCTTCTCAACATACTAAACCAATTGATTGGTTGGGGGCTTCCTTCTAAGATAAAGAAGCAAGCCAAATCTAGAGGTAAGAAGTAATTTCATGGTTTTCATTAATATTCTTAAAAGATTTCACTTCTCAACCCCTCTCAAGCTTGAGAAGTTTCAAATTAATTTTTTTCTTCTAGGATTGCTCATCCTATGCTAAAAGAATGATTTTCATCACATTCATGGAAAACTAATTTTTAGTATTTATGCGTAAATAATTAATTAGAGAAAAGAGAAATTTTGGGTATTTTTATTTTTATGCAAAAAGAGGAATTCCCATGATAATGGAGATCCATGTAATTAAATGGAAAAAAAGAAAATTTGATATATTAAAATAATTAATATTTTTATTTAAATTTAAAGAGAAATTTTAGAGAACTTTTAGATAAATTTATTTTATGCATGAGAAAATTTAAATGATAAAAGAGGAATTCTCATGACATTTGGGATTCAATCATTTAAATGGTAAAAGTGGAATTCTTGGTATAATTGAAATAATGAATATTTTTATTTAATTTAAAGAGAAATTTTAGATAAATTTATTTTATGATAAAAGAGGAATTCCCATGACAATTGGAATCCAATCATTAAATGAGAAAAGGTGAATTTTAAGCTTATTCAAAAAAAATGGATATTGGTATTTAGTTAAAAGCAAAATTTTTATGGTATTTAAGTAGAGAAAGATTTGAATTAATTTTTGGTGACAAAAGAGGAATTTTCACCAAAATTCCACCTAGAGAATTAGAGTTGATAAATTAAAGTGGTAGAAAGAATATCTTTAGATATTTATGTGAATGATTCACCAAATTGATATTTCCCAAAATTAGATTAAATGGAAGAAGAGTATTTTCATAAAAATCAGATATTCTCTTATAAAACCATTTCTTAATCTATTATGGCTAAGAAGGAATGAAATTCATAAAGTTAGAATTTTCTTACGGTTAGAAGTTCAGTAGATGTTTATCTGAAGAAAATCCTTTGTTAGAACTAAACCGAATGATTTTGGTTAGACCACGACTATGAGAGGGATGGTCAATAAACTACTTGTCCATCTCTCGATCTGAATCAAGCAAAAACTTCGTGAGGACCAATTCCAGTTCTTAATACAAAGAATAGACTACCGTTGAATTAACCTAGTTTTTCCTTGACCGAAATCACCAAGAATCTAATTGGACATTCAGTCAAATGATGGGTAGATTACCTTGATGAGAGATCAATGATTCTCATTATGAAATTATGGATTAAGGAAAAAGGGTTTTGTGGAACCAATCTCAAATCGAGAATTTTACTTGCATAGAACCTCTATTTTCTTTTAAAGGACCGTTTTATGCCAAAATGTTGGAGGAAGCATTTGGTATGTGTTTTAACTAAGAAGAGACTCGTTACAACAGCTAGCGGGGAGTCATCGTCGAGGGACGTCGCTCGTGTGTGGCAAAGCCTGCCGAGGTCTTGACCAGCCTCGGTACGGTTAAAATGGTGTGCTTCCGGTATGATGGGCGACGAGGACCAACGAAGCGGTCCCTGAGTGAAGTGCTAGGATACCTAAGTAGGATCCTAGAGGGTTCTGACCAGGTGATGCATGGGCTTGCGGTTGCTAGGACACCCATGCGTGCGTCGAGGAAGATTCGGATGGACTAAAAAGAATGACTTTTGTGAATCAAATTTTGATATTGGATCTCGTTGGTTGGCCAGCTGTCTTCAACGGAGAGTCCAGATGACATATTTTGTAATACAATGGACTCAATATTTTGGAGGATTATGATCAGTAATACTATGATTTTCATTGAAGGATTGTTTTAAAGATAGCCGATTCTGTTATAATGGCAATTTCATATTAGGTGTGTACATGGTATGCCTACCTTAATTTTTGCATGAAACGCCGGCTAGGGGGCTTGGGAACTCTTTTCCTCGGTAGTACCCGGGTAAAACATAACCAAATCTTTATAAAGGAATCCCACCAATACAATGGTCACTCAGGCATGTGACTAACCCATGGGCCGGTTGGGGTTAGGCTGGATCGGGGGATTCCTGTGATACAAATAAGTTACGATTAGTTACGTTAGTTAGATTAAGTCCTAGGAAGACCCTTAATCTATGGGAAGGAATCAGCGGTGCCTCGTTAAAGGAGGAAAAAAAAAGGGGTGATTCTATGGACCAAGTGCAAGTCTCTTCTTTGATCTGACCATGTGACTTCAGGCTCGGTCGGATCAGTTTGAATAGTAAAACTTTGACTCATTAGATTAATTCTCCCGTAAGATTGTAAGATTCCTCCTCAAATTGAATAATGAATAAGCTTTACTTCAATCCCCTGTAATCATTCCCTATTTCTGAATACAAGAAAATATTATTTTTCCTTGAGCATTTGCCATGCAGTCTAGAGCGGCTACGAACATCTTAAAAGATCTCAAAGCGCTAGTCTCTTGGGGGGACACAAAAGAACGCAACAAGGACACAGTCAATATAATTTTTCAAAAAAGGTCTAACCTACATAACCTTAGGAATACACCTAAGGAATATAGGGTAGTTGAATGTGGAGGAGCCTCGCCTGATAGTGCTAGACAGCCTTGCACTTGGGTTGCCTTTGAAAGTGCATTCCGCAAGGAATTTTTACCTATGAACGAGCTTTAGAGGTCATGGCATAAGTGGGATAGATGCTCCATGAGGGGCACAACACTCACGTAGTATAGTTCAAACTATCACGAGATAGTTTTAAAATTGAAGGGAATCGATGCATTCCAAATTTTGCATGGATTCATGTGGTCTAGAATACGAGTATGAAAGCTATGTGCAACCCAAAGAACCTAAAGACCTCGATGAAGCAATCAAGGAAGCTCAGATATACGATGATATATCTCATAGATTGCAATCAGTTTTCAGACATCAGTTTGGGAAGTGTGGGGTATCAAAATGTAAAAGAAATTTTTTTCGATGTGACAAGGGACATGGGGGACAAAGGGGGTCATGGAGGGCAAGAGAGCAAAGGGGGAGAAGGGCGCCACTAAAACAAGATATAAAAATTGTCACAAAGAAAGGAACCTGACACACATGCAAAAGAAAAGGAAATATGAAAAAGCAAAAAATGATAATTTATGCTTTCACTACTTCGAACCCGAACACTGTGATTTTAGGAGTGCATATCTCATTCAAGGGTTATGAGTGCATATCTCATTCCAAAGACACAATGATTTTAGGAGTGCATGTCTCATTCTAGGGTTATGAGACCAAACTTGACTTTCAAGTGATGCACTTGACTAGAGCTAATGTGATACTAGGGAGGGAGTGGTTATTCCACTTGGGCCCTAGCCTGCATTGTAGTCACCAAAAAAATATATGAGTTTATGCATGAGGGTAGAATCATTACATTGCATGGTGAGCATGATGTGTCGACATCAGTGTTGATTTCTGTTGTACCATGCTATCGAGCTCGACCAAGTTGATCAGGTATATTCTTGTACTCTTTGTATTGAAATGATGTTATTTTTTCCATAGTTGAAACACATGTTAATGACTTTGACAGTGACCCACTATTTTTAAATCTTGTTTTATCTGCTTTCAATCAAAACACAAAATAGTCCAAAGTTGAAAATGAAAATTTTAAAAATCCAAAGTATGCAATTACTTTAAACTTGTTGATATAAGAATATATAATTTTGACCTAACAAATGCACTAGCAGCCTTTATGACATTAATGGATAGTGTTTTACATCCATACTTGGGAAAATTCATAGTAGTTTTCCTAGATGACATACTTGTTTATAGTAAGTCAGAGAAAGAACACTTACAACATTTACGTCTAGTGTTTGAATTACTTAGAAGAAAATTGCTATTTGTTGCGAAGAAAATCAAATACAAATTTTTTGCTAAGGAGATTCACTATTTGGGCCATATTGTGTCCACCAAGGGAATTTGGATGGACCCAGAGAAGGTGGAATCCATTCTCAAATGGCCAGAGCCAAAAAACCTAGAAGAATTATAATTTTTCCTTGGTTTGTCGAGATTTTACCAACAATATGTAAAGGATTGTGCAAAGATCACAATCCCATTGATTGATCAGTTAAAATCCAACGAAAGAGCTTTAAAAAGCTTAAGGTTGCAATTGATGTAGCATCTATGTTTAAAATAGTTGATCCTAACCAACCGTTTGTCATAGAAACAAATGCTACTGGGGAAGCCATTGGGGCGGGTTTAATGCAAGGGGGATGCCTAGTTGCATTTGAAGCAAAAAGCTTGACCGTGCCTAGCGTAACTACTCAGCCTATGAGCGAGAGTTACTTTTTACAATAGTTCATGCTTTTAAAAAGTGATGACATTATTTATGTGGTGCTTCTTTTTAGGTCCGTATGGACCATGAAAGTCTGAAATGGCTTCTAGTTAAAATGAGTTGAAAGGTAGGAAAGCAAGGTGGGCAAAGAACCTACAAGAGTTTGACCTTTAACTTCATTACCAAAGAGGTAAATTTAACATAGTAGCAGATGCGCTTAGTCGCATGCCAATGGTGAACGAGTTAAACTTCATCATATTCAAGAATAAGTTCTTGGATTGATTATGTGGTTTGTGTGAGCATGATCCATCTTATTCAGAAGTTTGGCTTGTTGTACGCGCACGCACTTGCCAATAGCCATTGCCTTCCTTATTCGAAAGGAGTGCTAATCCAGAGCAATTAGCCAAGGCTTTGTTAAGAAGAAGAGGGAGTTCTATTCCGGAGAGACTAGACGGGTCTCTTAGGTTATGTACCAAGACGGAGAGCTCCAGGATGGACCCTTCACTAGGAGGTGATAAAGTTCATCAGGGGGGAAGGTTTAGGAATTTTTCTATCAATGATGCGTACTTGCTTTACAAGGGTAGAGTTTGTGTACCATATATTGGTGACTTTTGGCACCAAATTCCTATTGAAAGTCATGATAGTCCAAGTGCTGGTTAATACCTTGGGGTACAAAAGACCTATGCACTAGTTAAAAGATAATTTTGTTGGCCTAGTTTATTTAAGGATGTCCAAGATTTCGTGCTCAAATGCAAAAAGTGCTAGGTCAATAAGCATGAACATCTCAAAGTAGGAGGCTTTCTCAACCCATTAGATATTTCCAAAGGAAAATGGGAGAGTATTTCCATGGATTTTATCATCTGGTTACCTAAAACAAGTCGAGGATATGATTCAGTTTGGCTGGTGGTAGATAGGTTGACTAAAATGGCCAAGTTATTCCTACTAATAGAAAGGAGGTAAAAACTCCTGAGCTAGCTAAATCATTTATCGAACATCTTTGCAAGCTATATGGCCTACCTGTAGATATAGTTTCTAATAGAGATAGAAAGTTCAATAGCCACTTTTGGAGGAAAGTCTTCAAAAAGTTGGATACAAATTTGAGTATGTGTATGGCTGACCATCCGATGGTCAGAGACAGAAAGAGTCAACCAAGTGCTAGAAGACATGCTTCAAGCGTATGTCACTAAAAAGCAATCAAACCACTGTTGGAATTTTCTTATAATAGTTCAAAACAGTCGGCGACCAAATTTAGCCCATTCATGTTGGTGTATGGTTTCTAGCCAAGATCTCCTATAGCCGTAGGGTCAACAAAGGAAAAAATTCAATTTGTTAAGGATTTCCTTGAGGACATGCAAGATATGCTAAAAGCAGTAAGAGATAGCATTTGTAGTGCACAAGATCATGTAAAAATGTATGTTGACAAGAGCCATAGAGAAGTGACCTTTGAAGAGGGTTAATTTGTTTTCTTTAAAGTACTTAATTTTTAACTAATAAACCTTGTACTCAATCAACTCTTCATCTTATGTGAGCATTTACTAATTTTTAGGTATTTTCTTTTATTCATTGGATTTATCTCATCCCAACACTTGGATTAATCTTATTGGCCCATAGGAACCTTAATTGGACCATAATCCAAAAAATTTTAAAAATCTTGTCCCTTATTAGGCTGTCTTTTCATTTTTAATTGATTCCTAATGCACCTTGGAGAAATTATTTTGAATTTTGGTTTTAGCGAAATATATTTTTGATATTTGTAAAATTCTTATATCCAAAAATATCTCAATATTGAAGTATCTCTCTCTAGAATTTTTCATCTCTCTAGGAAAAAACAAGGAAAAATAATATTTTTGTGCATTCAAAAATAGAGAATGATTACAGGGGATTGAAGTAAACGCTTATTCATTATTCAGGCTAAGGAGGAATCTTACATCCTTTCCCACTTGAAAAATGTGAGATGTCCTCATCTCGCAAAGTGGGGGTAATCTTTCGCCAACTCTTCTTCTTTCTCCCAAGTGGTGTCTTCTTCTAGAGGAGGGAAGAACTTCCACTTTACTAAAAATTCTCTGAGGACTCTGCTCTTGAGAATCTTCTCCTGAATGTCGAGGATTTCCTCAGGTTGGAGTACCATCTGGCCTTGAGTCGAAGAAATCAATTGTTCGTTCATCAAGCACGTGACTCGGGTTGGGTACATATTTCTTAAGCAAACTGACGTGGAATACATTATGTACCTTGAGATGGGGAGGCAGAAGAAGTTTATAAGCTAGATCACTTTCTTTATAATAGCATATGGCCCACAGTATGTGGGAGAGAGCTTCTTGTACTTCCTAAAGATAAGGAACTTCTTTTTGGTCGTACTCGAATGAAGACCATATCTGATTCTTCAAACTCTCTCTCTCTTTATCTGCATAATAGTGCTTTTCGGACTGCCTTTATATCTTTACCGATTGATTGCATTTGCTAGTCCATGTAATCAGGCATTTGTTTAGACATCTCGACTCTAATCAATGGGTCAGACCAAGTCAACGATGTAAGGCAATCTTGTCCATACAAAGCTTTAAAGGACTCATCCCAATGCTTCGATGAAAAGAAGCATTGTAAGCAAATTCAACCAGATGCAAATGGCTTAACCACCTCTTGGGTTCCCTCCCGCAGCATGACCAAAGGATATCTTCTATTACCTAGTTCACTCTTTCAGTCTGGCCATCTGTTTCGAGGTAATAGGCTATGCTGAGTTCCAAGAAAGTTCCTACTCCTTCAAAGAATGTAGTCCAGAATTTCGATGTGAATTTGGGATTTCTGTCACTTACTATCCTCCTGGGTTCTTCAGTTTATCAAAGGCACTCTAACACATAGCAGTCCACTGAAAAAGGGTACTCTTCTTGAGAAGGTTAGTTAAAGGGGATGCTATCTGAGCATACCTAGGTATAAATATCCTATACCTAGGTATAAATATCTGAGCATACCTAGGTATAAATATCCTATACCATCCGGTTAATCCTAGGAATCCTCTGACTTCTTGTACTGTCTTGGGTTCCGGCCAATCTACGACTACTTGGATCTTTGCGAGGTCAAGAGAAATCCCATCCTTTGACACTGTGAATCCCAAGTATTCCACCTGGTCATCAACAGAGAAAGAACACTTGCTCTTTTTAGCAAAGAGTTGGTGTTTCCTTGGGATTTCCATGACCTTACGCACATGATCTTCATGATATGCATCATTCTTTGAGTATACCAAGATATCATCAAAGAAGACAATAACAAAATCATCCAAGTATTCTATGAGAATATCTTGCATAAGATGATTAAATGTCGTCGGGGCATTAGTCAATCCAAACAGCATGATTGTGAACTCATAATGCCCATAGCGAGTATTGAATGTTGTCTTCTTTGGGATGTCCCGTTCCTTGATTCTAATCTAGTAGTACCCAGATTTGAGATCTATCTTTGTGAACATTTGGGTCCCACTTAACTGATCCAGAAGTTCATCAATCCTAGGGATAGGATATTTATTTTTAATTTCTAATTGATTTGATCCTCTGTAGTCAATAATACAGAGTCTTAACGTTCCATCTTTCTTCTTTTGAAAGAGAACGAGCGTACCCCAAGGTGAGACACTGGGTCTGATGAATCCCTACTCTAATAGTTGTCTTAATTGCTCCTTAAGTTCTATGGCTTCAAGGACTAGCATTTTGTATGCACGCTGGGCTACTGGCTGAGCTCCGGGGGTTAACTCGATCTCATGATCTACTTCGCGAGATGGAGGCATCTCAGTCAGCTCTTCTGGGAATACATCTGCATAATCACTTAACCACTCTCGTTCTTTATCCTTCATTTTATGTCTACTGGATTTATCTTAACGACATAAACAGCTTGCCTCTTTCTGAGCCCTTTTAACAATTTAGAAGCCTTGACTAATTGTAGCATTGGGGATCCGAAAATTCCAGTTCCTTGAACTTTATTCCCGTGAAGGTCGAGGAAAGAGATGGTTCCTTTGTGACAATGAATATCAGCTTGATTGTTATGGAGCCAATCCATTCCAAGGATTCCATCATAGACTCCCAAGGGTAGGACTCTAAACTGGCACTCTGTTATGTTCCCATCTAGACTAAACTGAATAAGGTCTGTCTCAAGGTGTGTGAAAAGAATCTTTCCACTGGCCAATTCCACTTGCATAGGTTTCCTTGATTTTTGATTTAGGACTAACTTATGCAGACATCCTAGGGAAATAAAAGAATGAGTACTACCTAAATTAAAAGCTTGAATTTCTTACCCTGGTACTCTGCTGGAGTCTGGAGTACTGAAAATTGATTGTTGCTCTATTGCGGCATAGATCTGTCCTTTTTCTTCTTCCACTTCCTCAGCTATAGTGACAGCTCTAGCTACTACAGTCTGAGGTGGAACTCTCTCTCTTTGGTTTCCCCAATTCTGGGAGGGATTTCAGAGACTGCTTTTCATGGAGGTTGTAGGCTGAGCTGGCACTCTTTTGGGGTTGCCCTAATTTTGGTGCAGGGGACCCTGATTAGACTGATACAGAGTCTGTCTCTGAATATAGGACACTGGCTTCCTTGGCCCATAGAAGGAGATGGGAAGTCCTTGAGCTGGTGCCCAAACCCCTGACATCCGCCGAAGCACCGGTTCTCACTTCAAAGCTTTTCCCTCTCTGCATACTTGAAAGAGCCGGAGTTCTTGAGAAAGAACTTCGAGGGAAAGGTCTTCCTTCATTCCTGAAACTTCCCAACTCCAGATTCTGGTTGGGACCTTGGTGTCTCTTTGGAGACGGAAGGTTGGAAGAACTTCCTGATGTGTGAAATCTCTTGAAGGATGAGGGAGCTGGCTTTGGCGGGACTTTTACGATAAAAGCTTTGGCGAAGTCCTTTGCCATTCTTACAGCTTTGGCATTCTTGACCAGTGTGTCTAAGGGTTCGTTCATTCCCCGAATGAACCTAGCCATGAATTTCTCTTCATCTAGCGGTGGTGAATACTTGAGGAGGAGAAGAGCAAATGCCTGATGATATTCTTCAATGGTTTTTCTCCCCTGGTTTAGCTCTAAAAATTCATTCATCTTGGTTTCTAAAAATCCGGGGGGACAAATTCTCTTCCTTAGATAGGCTTTAAGATCATTCCAGGACTAGGTATTCCTACCTAGATGGTTAGTGTCACAATGGTTTCTCCATGCCACCCTAGCAGTTTCCACAATTTTCACCCTAGCGAGGCCATTTTGCTTCTCTCTTTGTATCCGATGACATGAAAATATTCCTCCATTGCTTCAACCCACTTCTCCACAGCCTTGCCCAAGTTCTCCCCTTCACCTTTGAAGGGTCATGGGCTGAGTTCTATGAAGAGCCTTGCGAACGTCGAGATCAAGCTCTTCTTCATCTCAGTGAGAGGATCTAGGTGATGGCCACGGTTCCCTTGCCTCATGATTTTGCAAAAAATGATACATTATTAAATTTTTATTTTGATTTCGTTTACAAGATCCTAAGACTTAAGAGATTCGAAAAATAATTTCTTAAACAAGATAAATGATCTTATTGGAGATCTATGACATATGCCTGGTAATAGATTTTGCTTAATCAATTCGTCACTTAATAACAATCACTTATACAACAGGGAATTTTTTCACAAAATATTTCTTTATTTATATAAAGGTTGCAATATGTACATAGAGCAGCTCGGCTCCAGAAGTCAAAATCTCCTCGGGAGACACATAAGACAGCAATACTGAGCTATAGACATGCCCTGATACAAATGTTCTCTTACTGCCAACAAGGGAGCTACTATCTTCTCCTTAGGAATAAAGCGACTAAGAAGTCTGTAGATATGGCAGGAAAGGCTAAAATTTGGAGGTGTTGGGTGATATATAATAACACCATGTATCACTTTCAGCCTCATCAGAATCATGGTCAATGAGATATTCTGCCTCAGCATCGCACACTGGTCGCAAGAGGCGTGGACATACTGCCCTCCAAACCACTTGTGCTGCCGTCTCTCCGCTCGGTCAGGGAAATATAAATCCTCGAAATGGCCCACGAGTCTGGCTCAGCTCATTCGAGTTGTAGCAGAAGAGATGAGATGCTCAAAGGCGAAAGCACTCATATCTTGTGAGATTGGGTGACGTCAGGAACACCAGATAAGTGTGGAACTTCCATCTATAAAACCAAATTCTTTGATTAAAATTCTCCATTAATAAAGCTTAAAGAATGTAAATGCTCTTTCTGAATTTTTATTAGCAATTTCTGATAAGAATTCATTTTTCCTTATTGGCTTTCAATAAAGCTCTAACACCAGCTGTGAGACCCCCGCCCCCTCCGCGGTGCCCCCTCTGAGATTGGTGGGTGGCAGAAGCAGCGTCAGCCTCTCGCGCAGGGCAGGGATCCACACTCGAAGCCTCGCCCACGGATATTCGGACAAGAGACTAGCCCGGCCATTCCTCCGAAATCGACCTCGGAAAAACTTCCCTCGCCTGGAAGGCACGGGCAATTCCGCTAGGAAAATCATCTTACTCTACGGGAGAATTAATCTAACGAGTCAAAGTCTTAACTATTCAAACTGATCCGACCGAACCTGAAGTCACATGGTCAGAGCAAAGAAGAGACTTTCACTTGGTCCATAGAATCACCGCTTTTTTTCCTCCTTTAATGAGGCACAGCCCGCTGATTCCTTCCCACAGATTAAGGGTCTTCTTAGGACTTAATCTAACTAACGTAACTAATCGTAACTTATTTGTATCACAGGAATCCCCCGATCCAGCCTAACCCCGGCCCATGGGTTAGCCAACTACCCGACCACTGTATTGGTGGGACTCCTTTATAAAGATTTGGTTTTGTTTTGCCCGGGTACAAAGGAAAAGAGTTCCCAAGCCCCCTAGTCGGCGTTTTTCATGCAAAAATTAAGGTAGGCATACCATGTACACACCCAATATGAAAATGCCATTATAGCAGAATCGGTTGTCTTTAAAACAATCCTTCAATGAAAATCATAGTATTACTGATCATAATCCTCCAAAATATTGAGTCTATTGTATTACAAAATATGTCATTTGGACTCTCCGTTGAAGACTGGTTGGCCAACCAACGAGATCCAATATCAAAATTTGATTCACAAAAGTCATTCTTTTTAGTCCATCCGAATCTTCCTTGATGCACGCATGGGTGTCCTAGCAACCCGTGCCCGTGCATCACCACCTAGTCAGAAGCCTCTTCTTAGTTATAACACATACCAAATGCTTCCTCCAGCATTCTGGCGTAAAACAGTCCTTTAAAAGAAAACAGAGGTTCTATGCACGAAAATTCTCGGTTTGAGATTGGTTCCACAAAACTCTTTTTCCTTAATCCATAATTTCATAATGAGAATCATTGATCTCTCATCAGGGTAATCTACCCATCATTTGACTGAATGTCCAACTAGATTCTTAATATTTCTAGAAAGATTAAGACTTTGTAATACAATTATGATAGAATAATTATCTTTAGATTTAAATCTAATTTATGGAATTAAATCATAAGTTTACCATAATTTATTTATCATAAAAGCCATTTTCTTAACCTCTAGCTTAACTAGCATAGAGTTTGATTTTTGAATTGAGAATTTATCAATGAGAAGCATCCATTTGAATAAAGAATTAGTCATAGGAATGACTATTCTTTTGGGAGAGAGAGATATACATAAAAAGCATCCTAATTAAGCATAAAGACTAACTTTTTTGTGATTAATTATTAGAATTCTTATAGAAATCTTGATTTGCATTGAAAAAAATTAATTTGAAACTTCTCAAGCTTGAGAGGGGTTGAGAAGTGAAATCTTTTGAGAATATTAATGAAAACCATGAAATTACTCCTTACCTCTAGATTTGTCTTGCTTCTTTATCTTAGAAGGAAGCCCCCAACCAATCAATTGGTTTAGTATGTTGAGAAGAAAGCTCCAAGGATTGTTGAAGAGAGAGAGAAGCTCCAATCTCTTCAAAAGTAGATGATTTTTAAGGGATAATAGAAAATATGAGTATTTTAATGTAATACTGGCATGGTATAGTTCACAGATGAGAATACAAAAGAATGAGGGTCTATCTATAGGTGAGGGAGGCCACTAACTAAGTCCAACTAAGTTCTAGAATTTTCCAGCTTTAGTTTGTGGCTGAATTTGGATAAGATTTGGACCAGCTTAGCTCCCATTTTGATCCAGTTTGATCGAGGAGAGAGGAGAGATAAAAATATCTTAATTTTTTTGAATTAAAAACCCTCCCACACATGTGAAGGAGGCGCCTACCTCAAAGGTCTCCCCTTCCTTACCCAGTGTCAAAACTTCATCATTTCGCTAAAATATCTTATTTTTTTAGTAATATCTCTTAATTTTTAACTAATAAACCTTGTACTCAGTCAACTCTTCATCTTATGTGAGAATTTACTCATTTTTGGGTATTTTCTTTTATTCATTGGATTTATCTCATCCCAACACTTGGATTAATCTTATTGGCCCATAGGAACCTTAATTGGACCATAATCCAAAAATTTCTGAAAATCTTTGCCCTTATTAGGCTAAGGTCTTTTAAATCATTTTTAATTGATTCTTAATGCACCTTGGAGAAATTACTTTGAATTTTGGTTTCAAGGAAATATACTTTTGATATTTGTAGAATTTTTATATCCAAAAATATCTCAATATTGAATTACCTCTCTCTAGAGTTTTTTATCTCTCTAGAAAAAAACAAGAAAAAATAATATTTTTGTGCATTCAGAAATAGGGAATGATTACAGGGGATTGAAGTAAAAGCTTATTTATTATTAAGGATGAGGAGGAATCTTACATCCTCTCCTACTTGAAAAACACGAGATGTCCTCATCTCGCAAAGTGGGGGTAATCTTTCGCCAACTCTTCTTCTTTCTCCCAGGTGGTGTCTTCTAGAGGGAAGAACTTCCACTTTACTAAAAATTCTTTGAGGACTCTGCTCTTGAAAATCGTCTCCTGAACGTCAAGGATTTCTTAAGGTTGGAGTACAATCTGGCCTTGAGTCGGAGAAATCAATTGTTCGTTCATCAAGCACGTGACTCAGGTTGGGTACATATTTCTTAAGCAAACTAACGTGGAATACATTATGTACCTTGAGATGGGGAGGCAGAAGAAGTTTATAAGCTAGATCGCCCACTTTCTTTATAATAGCATATGGCCCACAGTATCTGGAGAGCTTCTTGTACTTCCCTAAAGATAAGGAACTTCTTTTTGGTCGTACTCAAATGAAGACCATATCTGACTCTTCAAACTCTCTCTCTGATCTCTTTTTATCTGCATACTGCTTTTGGGGCTGCCTTTGCGGTGATGTATTGTGAAAATAGATGCAAATCTAACAAAGAAACATGTATCTGGCAAATGGGAATGTATTGGCAACTCATGTGCAAGCCGATTGATTGCATTTGCTGGTCCATGTCATCAAGCATTTGTCTCGACATCTCGACTCTGATCAATGGGTCAGACCAAGTCAACGATGTAAGGCAATCTTGTCCATACAAAGCTTTGAAAGGACTCATCCCAATGCTTCGATGATAAGACGCATTGTAAGCAAATTCAACCAGATGCGAATTCAACCAGATGCAAATGGCTTAACCACTTCTTAGGTTCTCTGACCAAAGGATCTCTTCTATTACCTGGTCCACTCTTTCGGTCATCTGGCCATCTGTTTCGGGGTGATAGGTTGTGCTGAGTTTCAAGAAAGTTCCTACTGCTTCGAAGAATGCAGTCCAAAATTTCAATGTGAATTTTGGATCTCTGTCACTTACTATCCTCCTGGGTAAGCCATGCAATCTGAAGATCTCTTTAAGGAAAACTCAAGCAACATCCACTGCAGTCTATGTTTCTTTCACTGGAATCAGATGGGCAACTTTGGTTAGCCAGTCAACTACCACAAAAATGGAGTTATAACCTGATTGCACTAAAGGTAATCCAGTGACAAAGTCCATACTGATACATTCCCACTTCATCTGCTGAGGAATGTCTAGAGGGTTGCAGTTTCCCTTGCATCTTGACTCTCTCTGCCTTGACTCTCTAACACATTAAGCATTTTCGCACATGATCAAGTACATCCTTTTTGAGTGGTGGCCAGAAGAAGCTTTAGGTTTTTATAAACCTTGGATGTCCAGCTATCAGGCTATCATGGGCTTCTCTCAGAATTCTTCCCTTTATTCCCTCATCATTGGGAGCCGATTATTATAATACATGCATCCTTCACCCAATTTGTACACCCAAGAACTCGACTCATTTCCTGAGGAGTCTTGCTTTCTTGCATCATTAGGCTAGAAATAGGGGCAAAGAATTTGTCCTACATGATTTTCCCCCTTGTTTCACTCATCAATGGATTTGACACCACTGTAATTGCAAGCAAGGAGGCTTTTCTGCTGGGCGCATCTGCCATCACATTTTCTTTCCCCGGCCAATACTTAATTTCAAAATCGAATTCCTGCAGGGTCTTCATCCATCTCCTTTGACGCATGTTCAGATCCCTTTGGGTGAAGATCCACTTCAGACTTTGATGATATGTCATCAAGGTGAACCTTTGTCCCAAAAGATAATGTCCACAACTTCCGAGCATAAACTACTGAGAGTAACTCCAAGTCATGGACGGCATAATTTCTCTCATGTGTTCTGAGGTTTTTGGATTCATAGGCCACTGCATGACCTTCCTGCATAAGAGCACCGCCTAAGGCAAACCCACTAGCATTAATCAACTACCTCAAAGGGTTTGGTAAAATCTTGCAATTTAAGGGGACAGGGTTGGTTACGAAGGCTGTCTTCAGTTTATCAAAAGGCACTCTAACACATAGCAGTCCACTGAAAAAGGGTACTCTTCTTGAGAAGGTTAGTTAAAGGGGATGCTATCTGAGCATACCTAGGTATAAATATCCTATACCATCCGGTTAATCCTAGGAATCCTCTGACTTCCTGTACTGTCTTGGGTTCCGGCCAATCTATGACTACTTGGATCTTTGCTGGGTCAGGAGAAATCCCATCCTTTGACACTGTGAATCCCAAGTAGTCCACCTGGTCAACAAAGAAAGAACACTTGCTCTTTTTTGCAAAGAGTTGGTGTTTCCTTAGGATTTCCATGACCTTGCGCACATGATCTTCATGATCTTCAGCATTCTTTGAGTATACCAAGATATCATCAAAGAAGACAATAACAAAATCATCCAAGTATTCTCTGAGAATATCTTGCATAAGATGATTAAATGTTGCTGGGGCATTAGTCATTCCAAACGGCATGACTGTGAACTCATAATGCCCATAGCGAGTATTGAATAGTGTCTTCTTCTCGGGATGTCCCGTTCCTTGATTCTAATTTGGTAGTACCCAGATTTGATATCTATCTTTGTGAACATTTGGGTCCCACTTAACCGATCCAGAAGCTCATCAATCCTAGGGATAGGATATTTATTTTTAATTGCTAATTAAATTAATCCTCTATAGTCAATAATACAGAGTCTTAACGTTCTATCTTTCTTCTTTTGAAAGAGAACGGGCACACCCCAAGGTGAGACACTCGGTCTGACGAATCCCTGCTCTAACAGTTGTCTTAATTACTCCTTAAGTTCTATGGCTTCAGGGACTGGCATTTTATATGCACGCTGGGCTACTGGCTGAGCTCCGGGGGTTAACTCGATCTCATGATCTACTTCGCGAGATGGAGGCATCTCAATCAACTCTTCGGGGAATACATCTACATAATCACTTAACCCACTCTGGTTCTTTAGCCTTGCATTTTATGTCTATCGAATTCATCTTAACAACATAAACAGCTTGCCTCTTTCTGAGCCCTTTTAACAATTTAGAAGCCTTGACTAATTGCAGCACTATGGATCCAGAAATTCCAATTCCTTGAACTTTGTTCCCGTGAAGGTCGATGAAAGAGATTATTCCTGTGTGACAATGAATATCAGCTTGATTCTTATGGATCCACTCCATTCCAAGGATTCCATCATAGACTCCCAAGGGTAGGACTCTAAACTGGCACTCTGTTACGTTCCCATCTAGACTAAACTGAATAAGGTATGTCTCAAGGTATGTGAAAAGAATCTTCCCAACTGGCCAATTCCACTTGCATAGGTTTCCCTGATTTTTTATTTAGGACTAACTTACGCAGACATCCTAGGGAAATAAAAGAACGAGTACTACCTGAATCAATCAAAAGCTTGAATTTCTTACCCTGGTACTCTACTCTAGCTTGGAGGACTCAAAACTGATGGTTATTCCCTTGATGCTCTTTTGCGGCATAGATTTGTCCTTTTTCTTGCTCCACTTTCTCAGCTATAGTGACACGGCTCTAGCTACTATCTGAGGTGGAACTCTCTCTCTTTGGCTTCCCCAATTCTAAGAGGGAGTTCAGAAACTACTTTGCATGAATGCTGCAAGCTGAGCTAGCACTCTTTTGGGGTTGCCATGATTTTGGTGCGAGGGGGATCCTGGACTGATACGAAGGAGTGTCTCTGAATTCTGGGACCCTGGCTTCCTTGGTCCAAAGAAGGAGATGGGCAATCCTTGAGCTAGTGCGCCCAAACCCCTGACATCTGAAGCACCGGTACTCACTTCAAAGCTCTTCCCTCTGCATTCTTGAAAGAGCCGGAGTTCCTGAGAAAGAACTTCGAGGGAAAGGTCTTCCTTCATTCCTGAAACTTCCTGACTCCAGATTTTGGCTGGGACCTTGGTGTCTCTTTGGAGGCAGAAGGTTGGAAGAACTTCCCGGTGTCTAAAATCTCTTTAAGGATGAGAGAGCTAGCTTTGGCAGGACTTTTACAATAAAAGCTTTGGCAAAGTCCTTCGCCATTCTTACAGCTTCTGCCATGGAGACTGGTTTGGCATTCTTGACCAATGTGTCTAAGGGTTCGTTCATTCCCCAAATGAACCTGGCCATGAGTTGCTCTTCGTCTAGCGGTGGTAAATACTTGAGGAGGAGAAGAGCAAATACCTGATGATATTCTTCAATGGTTTTTCTCCCCTAGTTTAGCTCTAAAAATTCATTCATCTTGGTTTCTAAAAATCCAGGGGGCCAAAATCTCTTAGATAGGCTTTGAAATCATTCTGGGACTGTGTATTCCTATCTAGATGGTTAGTGTCAAAATGGTTTCTCCATGCCACCCTGGCTGTTTCCACAATTTTCAGCCTAGTGAGAGCCATTTTGCTCCTCTCATTGTATCCGATGACATCAAAATATTCCTCCATTGCTTCAACCCACTTGTCCACAGCCTCGCCCAAGTTCTCCCCTTCACCTTTGAAGGGTCCTGACTGAGTTCTGTGAAGAGCCTTGCGAACGTTGGGGTCAAGCTCTTCTTCATTAGTGAGAGGATCTGGGTGACGGCCACGGTTCCCTCACCTCATGATTTTGCCAAAAATGATACATTATTAAATTTTTATTTTGATTTTGTCCATAAGATCCTAAGACTTAAGAGATTCGAAAATTAATTTCTTAAACAAGATAAATGATCTTATTGGAGATCTATGACATATGCCCGGTAATAGATTTTGCTTCATCAATTCGTCACTTAATAACAATCACTTATACAACATGGAATTTTTCCACAAAACATTTCTTTATTTATATAAAGGTTGCAATATGTACATAGAGCACATAGAGCAGCTCGGCTCTCCAGAAGTCAAAATCTCCTTGGGAGACGCATAAGACGACGATACTCAGCTCTATAGACTGCCCTAATACAAATGTTCCCTTATTGCCAAGGCTACTATCTTCTCCTTAGGAATAAAGCAACTACGAAGTCTGTAGATATGGCAGGAACGTCTGAAATTTCAAGGCATTGGGTGATATATAATAGCACCATGTATCACTTTCAGCCTCATCAGAATCATGGTCAATGAGATATTCTGCCTCAGCATCGCGCGCTGGTTGCAAGAGGCATGGACATACTGCCCTCCAAACCACTTGTGCTGCCGTCTCTCTGCTTGGTCAGGGAAATATAAATCCTCGAAATGGCCCGCGAGTCTGGCTCGGCTCGTTTGAGTTGTAAAGCGGAAGAGATGAGATGCTCGAAGGCGAAAGCAGTCATATCTTGTGAATGGGTGAGGTCGGGAACACCAGATAAGTGTGGAACTTCCATCTATAAAACTAAATTCTTTGATTGAAATTCTCCATAAATGAAGCTAAGGAATGAAAATACAATATGTAAATGCTCTTTCTGAGTTTTTATTACCAATTTCTGATAAGAATTCATTTTTCCTTATTGGCTTTTAACAAAGCTCTGATACCACCTGTGAGACCCCTGCCCCCGTGGTGCCCCCTCCAAGGTCGCTAGTGGCAGAAGCAGCATCAGCCTCTCGCGCGGGGCAGGGATCCATAATCGAAGCCTCACCCACGGATATCCGGACAAGAGACTAGCTCGACGGTTCCTATGAAACCGAGCTCGAAAAAACTTCCCTCGCCCGGAAGGCACATGCGATTCCGCCAGGAAAATCATCTTACGCGAGAATTAATCTAACGAGTCAAAGTCTTAACTATTCAAACTGATCCAACCAAACTTGAAGTCACATGGTCAGAGCAAAGAAGAGACTTTCACTTGGTCCATAGAAATACCACTCTTTTTCCTCCTTTAACGAGGCACAGCCGGCCGTCGCGCTGGTTCCTTCCCACAGATTAAGGCCTTCCTAGGACTTAATCTAACTAACGTAACTAATTGTAACTTATTTGTATCAGAGGAATCCCCCGATCCATCCTAACCCCAACTGGCCCATGGGTTAGCCAATCGCTCGCCGACCATTGTATTAGTGGGATTCCTTTATAAAGATTTGGTTATGTTTTGCCGGGTACCGAGGAAAAGAGTTCCCAGGCCCCCTAGTCGGCGTTTCATGCAAAAATTAAGGTAGGCATACCATGTACACACCCAGTATGAAAATGCCATTATAACATAATCAGCTGTCTTTAAAACAATCCTTCAATGAAAATCATAGTATTACTGATCATAATCTTCTAAAATATTGATTCCATTGTATTACAAAATATGTCATCTGGACTCTCCGCTTGAAGACCAACTGGCCAACCAACGAGATCCGATATCAAAATTTGATTCATAAAAGTCATTCTTTTTAGTCCATCCGAATCTTCCTCAATGCACACATGGGTGTCCTGGCAACCCGAGCCCGTGCATCACCTGGTCAGAACCCTCTAGGATCCTACTTAGGTGTCCTAGCACTTCACTCAAGGACTGCTTCGTCGGTCTCGCCCATGGTACCAGAAGCGTACCATTTTAACTGTATCAAGGCTGGTCAAGACCTCGGCAGGCTTTGTCACGAGCGGCGTCCCTCAACGACTCCCCGCTCTAGCTACTACAACGAGCCTCTTCTTAGTTAAAACACACACCAAATGCATCCTCCAACATTCTGACGTAAAACAGTCCTTTAAAAGAAAACAGAGGTTCTATGCAAGTAAAATTCCCGGTTTGAGATTGGTTCCACAAAACCTTTTTTCCTTAATCCATAATTTCATAATGAGAATCATTGATCTCTCATCAGGATAATCTACCCATCATTTGACTCAATGTCCAACTAGATTCTTAGTGATTTAGGTCAAGGAAAAACTAGGATAATTCAACGGTAGTCTATTCTTTGTATTAAGAACTAGAATTGGTCATCAAAGTTTTTGCTTGATTCAGATCGAGACATGGACAAGTAGTTTACTGACCATCCCTCTCATAGTCGTGGTCTAATCAAAATCATTTGGTTTAGATCTAACAAAAGGAATTTTTTCAGATAAACATCTACTGAACTTCTAACCTTAGAAAATTCTAACTTTATGAATTTCATTCCTTCTTAACCATAATAGATTAAGAAATGGTTTTATATGAGAATATCGGATTTTTATGAAAATATTCTTCTTCCATTTAATCTAATTTTGGAAAATATCAATTTGGTGAATTATTCACATAAATATCTAAAGATATTCTTTCTACCCCTTTAATTTATCAACTCTAATTCTCTAGGTCGAATTTTGGTGAAAATTCCTCTTTTGTCACCAAAAATTAATTCAAATCTTTCTCTACTTAAATACCATAAAAATTCTTCTTTTAACTAAATACCAATATCCATGTTTTTGAATAAGCTTTAAATTCTCTTTTTCTCATTTAATGATTGGATTCCAATTGTCATGGAAATTCTTCTTTTATCATAAAACAAATTTATATAAAATTCCTAATTAATAAAAGATATTCATTATTTCAATTATACCAAGAATTTCACTTTTACCATTTAAATGATTGAATCCCAAATGTCATGAGAATTCCTCTTTTATCATTTAAATTTTCTCATGCGTAAATAAATTTATCTAAAATTTCTCTTTAAATTTAAATAAAAATATTTATTATTTTAATATATCAAATTTTCTCTTTTTCCATTTAATTACATGGATCTCCATTATCATGGGAGTTCCCCTTTTTGCATAAAAATAAAAATACCAAAAATTTCTCTTTTCTCTAATTAATTATTTACGTATAAATACTAAAAAATAGTTTTCCATGAATGTGATGAAAATCATTCTTTTAGCATAGGATGACCAATCCTAGAATATGGTAAGAAGTCCTCTTTTCACATTATGCATAAGAATGAGTTATGTAATAATTTCTAAAAATTTTACCATAGCTTCACTGCTATTACTGATAATTTTCAATATTTCTAGAAAGATTAAGACTTTGTAATACAATTATGATAGAATAACTATCTTTAGACTTAATACAATTATGATAGAATAACTATCTTTAGACTTAAATCCAACTTATGGAATTAAATCATAAGTTTACCATAACTTATTTAGCATAAAAGCTATTTTCTTAACCTCTAGCTCAACTAGCACACAGAGTTTAATTTTTGAATTGAGAATTTATCAATGAGAAGCATCCATTTGAATAAAGAATTAATCATAGGAATGACTATTCTTTTGGGAGAGAGAGATATACATAAAAAGCATCCTAATTAAGCATAAAGACTAACTTTTTTGTGATTAATTATTAGAATTCTTATAGAAAGCTTGATTTGCATTGAAAAAAATTAATTTGAAACTTCTCAAGCTTGAGAGGGGTTGAGAAGTGAAATCTTTTGAGAATATTAATGAAAACCATGAAATTACTTCTTACCTCTAGATTTGGCTTGCTTCTTTATCTTAGAAGGAAGCCCCCAACCAATCAATTGGTTTAGTATGTTGAGAAGAAAGCTCCAAGGATTGCTGAAGAGAGAGAGAAGCTCCAATCTCTCCAAAAGTAGAGGACTTTTAAGGGATAATAGAAAATATGAGTATTTTAATGTAATACTGGCATGGTATAGTTCACAGATGAGAATACAAAAGAATGAGGGTCTATCTATACGTGAGGGAGGCCACTAATTGAGTCCAACTAAGTTCTTGAATTTTCCAGCTTTAGTTTGGGTGAATTTGAAAAAGATTTGGACCAGTTTAGCTCCCATTTTGATCCAGTTTGATCCAGAGAGAGAGGAGAGATAAAAATATCTTAATATTTTTGAATTAAAAACCCTCCCATACATGTGAAGGAGGCACCTACCACAAAGGTCTCCCCTTCCTTACCCAAGTGTCAAAACTTCATCATTTTGCTAAAATATCTCATTTTTTTAGTAATATCTCTTAATTTTTAACTAATATACCTTGTACTCAGTCAACTCTTCATCTTATGTGAGAATTTACTCATTTTTGGGTATTTTCTTTTATTCATTAGATTTATCTCATCCCAACACTTGGATTAATCTTATTGGCCCATAGGAACCTTAATTGGACCATAATCCAGAAATTTCTGAAAATCTTGATCCTTATTAGGCTAAGGTCTTTTAAATCATTTTTAATTGATTCCTAATGAACCTTGGAGAAATTACTTTGAATTTTGGTTTCAGGGAAATATATTTTTGATATTTGTAGAATTTTTATATCCAAAAATATCTCAATATTGAATTAACTCTCTCTAGAATTTTTTATCTCTCTAGGAAAAAACAAGGAAAAACAATATTTTTGTGCATTCAAAAATAGGGAATGATTACAGGGGATTGAAGTAAAAGCTTATTCATTATTCAGGCTAAGAAGTAGAAATCTTACATCCTCTCCCACTTGAAAAACACGAGATGTCCTCATCTCCGCAAAGTGGGGGTAATCTTTCGCCAACTCTTCTTCTTTCTCCCAGGTGGTGTCTTCTAGAGGGAAGAACTTCCACTTTACTAAAAAATCTCTGAGGACTCAGCTCCTGAGAATCTTCTCCTGAACGTCAAGGATTTCTTCAGGTTGGAGACTATCTGGCCTTGAGTCGTCGGAGAAATCAATTGTTCGTTCATCAAGCACGTGACTCGGGTTGGGTACATATTTCTTAAGCAAACTGACCTCGAATACATTATGTACCTTGAGATGGGGAGGCTGAAGAAGTTTATAAGCTAGATCCCCCACTCTCTTTATAATAGCATATGGCCCACAGTATTTGGGGGAGAGATCTTCTTCTTGTACTTCCCTAAAGATAAGGAACTTCTTTTTGGTCATACTCGAATGAAGACCATATTTGATTCTTCAAACTCTCTCTTTGATCTCTTTTTATCTACATACTACTTTTTGGGGCTACCTTTATATCTTTACGGATTGATTGTATTTGCTCTAGTCCATGTCATCAAGCATTTGTCTGGACATCTCGACTCTGATCAATGGGTCAGACCAAGTCAACAGTGTAAGGCAATCTTGTCCATACAAAGCTTTGAAAGGACTCATCCCAATGCTTCGATGATAAGACGCATTGTAAGCAAATTCAACTAGATGCAAATGGCTTAACCACTTCTTGGGTTCCCTGTCCCAGCTTGACCAAAGGATATCTTCTATTACCTGGTTCACTCTTCCAGTCTGGCCATCTGTTTTGGGGTGATAGGTTGTGCTGAGTTTCAAGAAAGTTCCTACTGCTTCGAAGAATGCAGTCTAGAATTTTGATGTGAATTTGGGATCTCTGTCACTTACTATCCTCCTGGGTAAGCCATGCAATCTGAAGATCTCTTTAAGGAAAACTCGGGCAACATACACTGCAGTGTATATTTCTTTCACTGGAATCAGATGGGCAACTTTGGTTAGCCTGTCAACTACCACAAAAATGGAGTTGTAACCTGATTGCACTGAAGGTAATCCAGTGACAAAGTCCATACTGATACATTCCCACTTCATCTGAGGAATGTCTAGAGGGTTGCAGTTTCCCTTGCATCTTGACTCTCTCTGCCTTGACTCTCTAACACGTTAAGCATTTTCGCACATGATCAAGTACATCCTTTTTGAGTGCTGGCCAAAAGAAGCTTTTCTTCACAGACATATAGGTTTTTATAAACCTTGGATGTCCAACTATCAGGCTATCATGGGCTTCTCTCAGAATTCTTCCCTTTATTCCCTCATCATTGGGAGCCGATTATTATAATACATGCATCCTTCATCCAATTTGTACACCCAAGAACTCGACTCATTTCCTGAGGAGTCTTGCTTTCCTGCATCAGAAGGGTAGCAATAGGGGCAAAGAATTTGTCCTGCATGATTTTCCCCCTTGCTTCACTAATCAATGGATTTGACACCACTGCAAGCAAGGAGGCTTTTCTGCTAGCCGCATTTGCCACCACATTTTCTTTCCCCGGCCGATACTTAATTTCAAAATCAAATTCCTGTAGGGTCTTCATCCATCTCCTTTGACGCATGTTGAGATCCCTTTGGGTGAAGATCCACTTCAGACTTTGATGATCTGTCACATCAAGGTGAACCTCTGTCCCAAAAGATAATGTCTCCACAACTTCAGAGCATAAACTACTGAGAGTAACTCCAAGTCATGGACGGCATAATTTCTCTCATGTGTTCTAAGGTTTTTGGATTCATAGGCCACTGCATGCCTTCCTGCATAAGAGCACCGCCTAAGGCAACAAACCCACTGGCATCAATTAGTTACCTCAAAGGGTTTGGTAAAATCTTACAATTTAAGGGGACATGGTTGGTTACTAAGGCTGTCTTCAGTTTATCAAAGGCACTCTAACACATAGCAATCCACTGAAAAAGGGTACTCTTCTTGAGAAGGTCAGTTAAAGGGGATGCTATCTGAGCATACCTAGGTATAAATATCCTATACCATCTGGTTAATCCTTGGAATCCTCTGACTTCCTGTACTGTCTTGGGTTCCGGCCAATCTACGACTGCTTGGATCTTTGTGGGGTTAGGAGAAATCCTATGCTTTGACACTGTGAATCCCAAGTATTTCACCTGGTTAACAGAGAAAGAACACTTGCTCTTTTTTGCAGAGTTGGTGTTTCCTTAGGATTTCCACGACCATGCGCACATGATCTTCATGATCTGCAGCATTCTTTTAGTATACCAAGATATCATCAAAGAAGACAATAACAAAATCATCCAAGTATTCTCTGAGAATATCTTGCAGAAGATGATTAAATGTCGCGGGGGCATTAGTCAATCCAAATGGCATGACTGTGAACTCATAATGCCCATAGCGAGTACTCCATACTGTCTTCTTCGGGATGTCCCATTCCTTGATTCTAATCTCATAGTACCCGGAGTTGAGATCTATCTTTGTGAACATTTGGGTCCCACTTAACCAATCCAGAAGTTCATCAATCCTAGGGATAGGATATTTATTTTTAATTGCTAACTGATTTAATTGTCTGTAGTCAATAATACAGAGTCTTAACGTTCCATCTTTCTTCTTTTGAAAGAGAACGACCCCAGGTGAAACACTGGGTTTGACGAATTCCTGCTCTAACAATTATCTTAATTGCTCCTTAAGTTCTATGGCTTCAAGGACTGGCATTTTGTATGCACACTGGGCTATTGGCTGAGCTTCAGGGCTTAACTCGATCTCATGATCTACTTCGCGAGACGGAGGCATCTCAGTCAACTCTTCGAGGAATACGTCTACATAATCACTTAACCACTCTGGTTCTTTAGCCTTGCATTTTATGTCTATCGGATTCATCTTAACGACATAAACAGCTTGCATCTTTTTGAGCCCTTTTAACAATTTAGAAGCCTTAGCTAATTGCAGCACTGGGGATCCGAAAATTCCAGTTCCTTGAACTTTATTCCCGTGAAGGTCGAGGAAAGAGATGGTTCCTTTGTGACAATGAATATCAGCTTGATTGTTATGGAGCCAATCCATTCCAAGGATTCCATCATAGACTCCCAAGGGTAGGACTCTGAACTGGCACTCTGTTACGTTCCTATCTAAACTAAACTGAATAAGGTCTATCTCAAGGTGTGTGAAAAGAATCTTTCCACTGGCCAATTCCACTTGCATAGGTTTCCCTAATTTTTAATTTAGGACTTACTTACGCAGACATCCTAGGGAAATAAAAGAATGAGTACTGTGCTTGAATCAATCAAAAGCTTGAATTTCTTACCCTGGTACTCTGCTGGAGTCTAGAGGACTGAAAATTGATGGTTATTCCCCTGATGCTCTATTGCGGCATAGATCTGTCCTTTTTCTTCCTCCACTTCCTCAGCTATAGTGATGACTCTAGCTGCTACAGTCTGAGGTAGAACTCTCTCTCTTTGGTTTCCCCAATTTTGGGAGGGAGTTCGGAGACTGCTTTGCATGGAGGCTGCAGGGCTGAGCTGGCACTCTTTTGGGGTTACCCTGATTTTGGTGCGGGGGACCTTGATTGGACTAATACGAAGGAGTCTGTCTCTGAATTTCAGGACCCTGGCTTCCTTGGCCCACAGAAGGAGATGGGTAATCCTTGAGCTGGTGCCCAAACCCCTGACATCTGAAGCACCAGTTCTCACTTCAAAGCTCTTCCCTCTGCATTCTTGAAAGAGCCGGAGTTCCTGAGAAAGAACTTCGAGGGAAAGGTCTTCCTTCATTCTTGAAACTTCCTCACTCCAGATTCTGGTTGGGAGGCAGAAGGTTGGAAGAACTTCCCGATGTCTGAAATCTCTTGAAGGATGAGGGAGCTAGCTTTGGCGGGACTTTTACGAGATGAAAGCTTTGGCAAAGTCCTTCGCCATTCTTACAGCTTCTGCCATGGAGACTGGTTTGGCATTCTTGACCAGTAAGGGTTCGTTCATTCCCCGAATGAACCTGGCCATGAGTTGCTCTTCGTCTAGCGGTGGTGAGACTTGAGGAGAAGAGCAAATACCTGATGTTATTCTTCAATGGTTTTGCTCCCCTGGTTTAGCTCTAAAAAATCATTCATCTTAGTTTCTAAAAATCCAGGGAGACAAAATCTCTTCCTTAGATAGGCTTTAAGATCATTCCAGGACTGGGTATTCCTATCTAGATGGTTAGTGTCGCAATGGTTTCTCCATGCCACCCTGGCTGTTTCCACAATTTTCAGCCTAGCGAGAGCCATTTTGCTCCTCTCGTTGTATCCGGTGACATCAAAATATTCCTCCATTGCTTCAACCCACTTCTCCACAGCCTCGCCCAATTTCTTCCCTTCACCTTTGAAGGGTCCTGGCTAAGTTCTGTGAAGAGTCTTGTGAACGTCGAGGTCAAGCTCTTCTTCATGAGTGAGAGGATCTGGGTGACGGCCCACGGTTCCCTCGCCTCATGATTTTGCGAAAAATGATACATTATTAAATTTTTATTTTGATTTTGTCCACAAGATCCTAAGACTTAAGAGATTCGAAAAATAATTTCTTAAACAAGATAAATGATCTTATTGGAGATCTATGACATATGCCTGTGGTAATAAATTTTGCTTCATCAATTCGTCACTTAATAACAATCACTTATACAACAGGGAATTTTTTCACAAAATATTTATTTATTTATATAAAGGTTGCAATATGTACATAGAGCAGCTCGGCTCCAAAAGTCAAAATCTCCTCGTCTCACGAGACGCATACGATGGCGATATTGGGCTATAGACATGCCCTGATACAAATGTTCCCTTACTGCCAAGGGAGCTACTATCTTCTCCTTAGGAATAAAGTGACTAAGAAGTCTGTAGATATGGCAAGAAAGTCTGAAATTTCGAGGCGCTGGTTGATATAAAATAACACCATGTATCACTTTCAGCCTCATCAGAATCATGGTCAATGAGATATTCTTCTGCCTCTGCATCGCGCGCACTGGTCGCAAGAGGCGTGGACATACTGCCCTCCAAACCACTTGTGCTGTTGTCTCTCGGCTCGGTCAGGGAAATATAAATCCTCGAAATGGCCCGCGAGTCTGGCTCAGCTCGTTCGAGTTGTAGCAGAAGAGATGAGATGCGAAAGCAGTCATATCTTGTGACTGGGTGAGGTCGGAACACCAGATAAGTGTGGAACTTCCATTTATAAAACCAAATTCTTTGATTAAAATTCTCCATTAATGAAGCTTAAGGAATGAAAATACAATATGTAAATGCTCTTTTTGAGTTTTTATTACCAATTTTTGATAAGAAATCATTTTTCCTTATTGGCTTTCAATAAAGCTCTAATACCAACTGTGAGACCCCCGCCCCCTCCGAGGTCGCAAGCAGTGGAAGCAGCGTCAGTCTCTCGTGCAGGGCAGGGATCCACACTCGAAGCCTCGCCCACGGACAAGAGACTAGCCCAGCGGTTCCTTCGAAATCGAGCTCGAAAAAGCTTCACTTGCCCGAAAGGTACGAGCGATTCCGCCAAGAAAATCATCTTATGGGAGAATTAATCTAATGAGTCAAAGTCTATTCAAACTGATCCGACCGAATCTGAAGTCACATGGTCAGAGCAAAAAGGAGACTTTCACTTGGTCCATAGAATCACCGCTTTTTTTCCTCCTTTAACGAGGCACAGCCGGCCGCTGATTCCTTCCCATAGATTAAGGGTCTTCCTAGGACTTAATCTAACTAACATAACTAATCGTAACTTATTTGTATCATAGGAATCCCCCGATCCAGCCTACAAACTGGCCCATGGATTAGCCAACTGCCCGACCACTATATTGGTGGGATTCCTTTATAAAGATTTGGTTATGTTTTGCCCGGGTATCGAGGAAAAGAGTTCCCAGGCCCCCTAGTCAGCGTTTCATGCAAAAATTAAGGTAGGCATACCATGTACACACCAGTATGAAAATGCCATTATAACAGAATCGGCTGTCTTTAAAACAATCCTTCAATGAAAATCATAGTATTGCTGATCATAATCCTCCAAAATATTGAGTCTATTGTATTACAAAATATGTCATCTGGACTCTCCGTTGAAGACCAGCTGGCCAACCAACGAGATCCAATATCAAAATTTGATTCACAAAAGTCATTCTTTTTAGTCCATCCAAATCTTCCTCGACGCACGCATGGGTGTCCTAGCAACCCGAGCCCGTGCACCACCTGGTCAGAACCCTCTAGGATCCTACTTAGGTGTCCTAGCACTTCACTCAGGGACCGCTTCGTCGGTCCTCGCCCATCATACCAGAAGCGCACCATTTTAATTGTACCAAGGCTGGTCAAGACCTCGACAGGCTTTGCCACGAGTGACGTCCCTCGACGACTCCCCGTCAGCTATTGCAAACACGAGCCTCTTCTTAGTTAAAACACATACCAAATGCTTCCTCCAGCATTCTGGTGTAAAACAGTCCTTTAGAAGAAAACAGAGATTCTATGCAAGTAAATTCCCGGTTTGAGATTGGTTCCACAAAACCCTTTTTCCTTAATCCATAATTTCATAATATGAGAATCATTGATCTCTCATCAGGGTAATCTACCCATCATTTGACTGAATGTTCAACTAGATTCTTGGTGATTCGGTCAAGGGAAAACTAGGTTAATTCAACGGTAGTCTATTCTTTGTATTAAGAACTGGAATTGGTCCACGAAGTTTTTGCTTAATTCAAATCAAGAGATGGACAAGTAGTTTACTGAGCGTCCCTTTCATAGTCGTGGTCTAACCAAAATCAAGAGATGGACAAGTAGTTTACTAAGCGTCCCTTTCATAGTCGTGGAGTACTATCTGGCCTTAAGTTGTCGGAGAAATCAATTGTTCGTTCATCAAGCACGTGACTCCGATTGGGTACATATTTCTTAAGCAAACTGACCTCGAATACATTATGTACCTTGAGATGGGGAGGCAGAAGAAGTTTATAAGCTAGATCGCCCACTTTCTTTATAATAGCATATGGCCCACAGTACCTGGGAGAGAGCTTCTTCTTGTACTTCCCTAAAGATAAGGAACTTCTTTTTGGTCGTACTCGAATGAAGACCATATCTGATTCTTCAAACTCTCTCTTTGATCTCTTTTTATCTACATACTGCTTTTGGGGTTGCCTTTATATCTTTACGGATTGATTGCATTTGCTGGTCCATGTCATCAAGCATTTGTCTGGACATCTCGACTCTGATCAATGGGTCAAACAGACCAAGTCAATGGTGTAAGGGGGCTTGTAGGCAAATTCAACCAAATGCAAATGGCTTGTAAGCAAATTCAACCAGATGCAAATGGCTTAAGCACTTCTTGGGTTCCCTGCCCAGCTTGACCAAAGGATATCTTCTATTACCTAGTTCACTCTTTGAGCTTGACCAAAGGATATCTTCTATTACCTAGTTCACTCTTTCAATCTCGCCATCTGTTTCGGGGTGATAGGTTGTGCTGAGTTTCAAGAAAGTTCCTACTGCTTCGAAGAATGCAGTCTAGAATTTTGATGTGAATTTGGGATCTCTGTCACTTACTATCCTCCTGCATAAGCCATGCAATATGAAGATCTCTTTAAGGAAAACTCGGGCAACATCCACTGCAGTGTATGTTTCTTTCACTGGAATTAGATGGGCAACTTTGGTTAGCCTATCAACTACCACAAAAATGGAGTCGTAACCTAATTGCATTGAAGGTAATCCAGTGACAAAGTCCATACTGATACATTCCCACTTCATCTGAGGAATGTCTAGAGGCTGCAGTTTTCTTGGCATCTTGACTCTCTTTGCCTTAACTCTCTAACACATTAAACATTTCCACACATGATCAAGTACATCCTTTTTGAGTCCTAGCTAGAAGAAGCTTTTCTTCACAGACATATAGGTTTTTATAAACCTTGGATGTCCAGCTATCAGGCTATCATGGGCTTCTCTCAGAATTCTTCCCTTTATTCCCTCATCATTGGGAATACATAGCCGATTATTATAATACATGCATCCTTCATCCATTTTGTACCCAAGAACTCGACTCATTTCTTGAGGAGTCTTGCATTCCTGCATCAGAAGGGTAGCAATAGGGGCAAAGAATTTGTCCTCCTGCATGATTTTCCCCCTTGCTTCACTGATCAATGGAATTGACACCACTATAATTGCAAGCAAGGAGGCTTTTCTGCTGGGCGTATCTGCCACCACATTTTCTTTCCCCGGTTGATACTTAATTTCAAAATCAAATTCCTACAGGGTCTTCATCCATCTCCTTTGATGCATGTTGAGATCCCTTTGGGTGAAGATCCACTTCAGACTTTGATGATCTGTCATCAAGGTGAACCTCTGTCCCAAGAGATAATGTCTCTCGCGCAGGGCAGGGATCCACACTCGAAGCCTCGCCCACGGACAAGAGACTAGCCCAGCGGTTCCTTCGAAATCGAGCTCGAAAAAGCTTCCCTTGCCCGAAAGGTACGAGCGATTCCGCCAGGAAAATCATCTTATGGGAGAATTAATCTAATGAGTCAAAGTCTATTCAAACTGATCCGACCGAATCTGAAGTCACATGGTCAGAGCAAAAAGGAGACTTTCACTTGGTCCATAGAATCACCGCTTTTTTTCCTCCTTTAACGAGGCACAGCCGACCGCTGATTCCTTCCCATAGATTAAGGGTCTTCCTAGGACTTAATCTAACTAACATAACTAATCGTAACTTATTTGTATCATAGGAATCCCCCGATCCAGCCTACAAACTGGCCCATGGATTAGCCAACTGCCCGACCACTATATTGGTGGGATTCCTTTATAAAGATTTGGTTATGTTTTGCCCGGGTATCGAGGAAAAGAGTTCCCAGGCCCCCTAGTCAGCGTTTCATGCAAAAATTAAGGTAGGCATACCATGTACACACCAGTATGAAAATGCCATTATAACAGAATCGGCTGTCTTTAAAACAATCCTTCAATGAAAATCATAGTATTGCTGATCATAATCCTCCAAAATATTGAGTCCATTGTATTGCAAAATATGTCATCTGGACTCTCCGTTGAAGACCAGCTGGCCAACCAACGAGATCCAATATCAAAATTTGATTCACAAAAGTCATTCTTTTTAGTCCATCCAAATCTTCCTCGACGCAAGCATGGGTGTCCTAGCAACCCGAGCCCGTGCACCACCTGGTCAGAACCCTCTAGGATCCTACTTAGGTGTCCTAGCACTTCACTCAGGGACCGCTTCGTCGGTCCTCGCCCATCATACCAGAAGCGCACCATTTTAATTGTACCAAGGCTGGTCAAGACCTCGACAGGCTTTGCCACGAGTGACGTCCCTCGACGACTCCCCGTCAGCTATTGCAAACACGAGCCTCTTCTTAGTTAAAACACATACCAAATGCTTCCTCCAGCATTCTGGTGTAAAACAGTCCTTTAGAAGAAAACAGAGGTTCTATGCAAGTAAATTCCCGGTTTGAGATTGGTTCCACAAAACCCTTTTTCCTTAATCCATAATTTCATAAGATGAGAATCATTGATCTCTCATCAGGGTAATCTACCCATCATTTGACTGAATGTTCAACTAGATTCTTGGTGATTCGGTCAAGGGAAAACTAGGTTAATTCAACGGTAGTCTATTCTTTGTATTAAGAACTGGAATTGGTCCACGAAGTTTTTGCTTAATTCAAATCAAGAGATGGACAAGTAGTTTACTGAGCGTCCCTTTCATAGTCGTGGTCTAACCAAAATCATTCGGTTTAGTTCTAATAAGGATTTTCTTCAGATAAACATCTATTGAACTTCTAACCGTAAAAAAATTCTAACTTTATGAATTTCATTCCTTCTTAACCATAATAGATTAAGAAATGGTTTTATATAAGAATATCAGATTTTTATGAAAATACTCTTCTTTTATTTAATCTAATTTTGAGAAATATCAATTTGGTGAATTATTCACATAAATATCTAAAGATATTCTTTCTATCACTTTAATTTATCAACTCTAATTCCCTAGGTGGAATTTTGGTGAAAGTTCCTCTTTTGTCACCAAAAATTAATTCAAATCTTTCTCTACTTAAATACCATAAAATTTCTTCTTTTAACTAAATACCAATATCCTTTTTTTGAATAAGCTTTAAATTCTCTTTTTCTCATTTAATGATTGGATTCTAAATGTCATGGGAATTCCTCTTTTATCATAAAATAAATTTATCTAAAATTTCTCTTTAAATTAATAAAAAATATTTATTATTTTAATTATACCAAGAATTCCACTTTTACCATTTAAATGTTTGAATCCCAAATGTCATGAGAATTTCTCTTTTATCATTTAAATTTTCTCATGCATAAATAAATTTATCTAAAATTTCTCTTTAAATTTAAATAAAAATATTTATTATTTTAATATATCAAATTTTCTCTTTTTTCATTTAATTACATGGATCTCCATTATCATGGGAATTCCTCTTTCTGCATAAAAATAAAAATACCAAAAATTTCTCTTTTCTCTAATTAATTATTTACGCATAAATTCTAAAAATTTATTTTCCATGAATGTGATGAAAATCATTCTTTTAGCATAGGATGACCAATCCTAGAATATGGTAGAAAGTCCTCTATTCACATTATGCATAAAAATGAGTTATGTACTAATTTCTAAAAATTTTACCATAGCTTCGCTGCTATTACTGATAATTTTTAATATTTCTAGAAAGATTAAGATTTGTAATACAATTATGATAGAATAACTATCTTTAGACTTAAATCCAATTTATGGAATTAAATCATAAGTTTACCATAATTTATTTATCATAAAAGCCATTTTCTTAACCTCTAGCTTAACTAGCATAGAGTTTGATTTTTGAATTGAGAATTTATCAATGAGAAGCATCCATTTGAATAAAGAATTAGTCATAGGAATGACTATTCTTTTGGGAGAGAGAGATATACATAAAAAGCATCCTAATTAAGCATAAAGACTAACTTTTTTGTGATTAACTATTAAAATTCTTATAGAAAGCTTGATTTGCATTGAAAAAAATTAATTTGAAACTTCTCAAGCTTGAGAGGGATTGAGAAGTGAAATCTTTTGAGAATATTAATGAAAACCATGAAATTACTTCTTACCTCTAGATTTGGCTTGCTTCTTTATCTTAGAAGGAAGCCCCCAACCAATCAATTGGTTTAGTATGTTGAGAAGAAAGCTCCAAGGATTGTTGAAGAGAGAGAGAAGCTCCAATCTCTCCAAAAGTAGATGATTTTTAAGGGATAATAGAAAATATGAGCATTTCAATGTAATACTGGCATGGTATAGTTCACAAATGAGAATACAAAAGAATGAGGGTCTATCTATACGTGAGGGAGGCCACTAGCTGAGTCCAACTAAGTTCTAGAATTTTCCAGCTTTAGTTTGGCTGAATTTGGAAAAGATTTGGACCAGTTTAGCTCCCATTTTGATCCAGGAGAGAGAAGAGATAAAAATATCTTAATATTTTTGAATTAAAAACCCTCTTGCACATGTGAAGGAGGCGCCTACCTCAAAGGTCTTTCCTTCCTTACCAAGGTGTCAAAACTTCATCATTTCGCTAAAATATCTTATTTTTTTAGTAATATCTCTTTATTTTTAACTAATAAACCTTGTACTCAGTCAACTCTTCATCTTATGTGAGCATTTACTTATTTTTGAGTATTTTCTTTTATTCATTGGATTTATCTAATCCCAACACTTGGATTAATCTTATTGGCCCATAGGAACCTTAATTGGACCATAATCTAGAAATTTCTGAAAATCTTGACCCTTATTAGGTTAAGGTCTTTTAAATCATTTTTAATTGATTCCTAATGAACCTTGGAGAAATTACTTTGAATTTTGGTTTCAGGGAAATATATTTTTGATATTTGTAGAATTTTTATATCCAAAAATATCTCAATATTGAATTATCTCTCTCTAGAATTTTTTATCTCTCTAGAAAAAAACAAGGAAAAACAATATTTTTGTGCATTTAGAAACAAGGAATGATTACAGGGGATTGAAGTAAAATCTTATTCATTATTCAAGCTGAGGAGAAATCTTACATCCTCTCCCACTTGAAAAACGCGAGATGTTCTCATCTTGCAAAGTGGGGGTAATCTTTCGCCAGCTCTTCTTCTTTCTCCCAGGTGGTGTCTTCTAGAGGGAAGAACTTCCACTTTACTAAAAATTCTCTGAGGACTCTGCTCGTGAGAATCTTCTCCTGAATGTCAAGGATTTCTTCAGGTTGGAGTACTATCTGGCCTTAAGTCAAGAATTTCTTCAGGTTGGAGTACTATCTGGCCTTAAGTTATCAGAGAAATCAATTGTTCGTTCATCAAGCACGTGACTCGGGTTGGGTACATATTTCTTAAGCAAACTGACCTCGAATACATTATGTACCTTGAGATGGGGAGGCAGAAGAAGTTTATAAGCTAGATCGCCCACTTTCTTTATAATAGCATATGGCCCACAGTACCTGGGAGAGAGCTTCTTCTTGTACTTCCCTAAAGATAAGGAACTTCTTTTTGGTCGTACTCGAATGAAGACCATATCTGATTCTTCAAACTCTCTCTCTGATCTCTTTTTATCTACATACTGCTTTTGGGGTTGCCTTTATATCTTTACGGATTGATTGCATTTGCTGGTCCATGTCATCAGCATTTGTCTGGACATCTCGACTCTGATCAATGGGTCAAACAGACCAAGTCAATGGTGTAAGGGGGCTTGTAGGCAAATTCAACCAAATGCAAATGGCTTGTAAGCAAATTCAACCAGATACAAATGGCTTAACCACTTCTTGGGTTCCTTGCCCAGCTTGACCAAAGGATATCTTCTATTACATAGTTCACTCTTTGAGCTTGACCAAAGGATATCTTCTATTATCTAGTTCACTCTTTCAATCTCGCCATCTGTTTCGGGGTGATAGGTTGTGCTGAGTTTCAAGAAAGTTCCTACTGCTTCAAAGAATGCAGTCTAGAATTTTGATGTGAATTTGAGATCTCTGTCACTTACTATCCTCCTGCATAAGCCATGCAATATGAAGATCTCTTTAAGGAAAACTCGGGCAACATCCACTGCAGTGTATGTTTCTTTCACTGGAATTAGATGGGCAACTTTGGTTAGCCTATCAACTACCACAAAAATGGAGTCGTAACCTGATTGCACTGAAGGTAATCCAGTGACAAAGTCCATACTGATACATTCCCACTTCATCTGAGGAATGTCTAGAGGCTGCAGTTTTCCTGGCATCTTGACTCTCTCTGCCTTAACTCTCTAACACATTAAACATTTCCACACATGATCAAGTACATCCTTTTTGAGTCCTAGCTAGAAGAAGCTTTTCTTCACAGACATATAGGTTTTTATAAACCTTGGATGTCCAGCTATCAGGCTATCATGGGCTTCTCTCAGAATTCTTCCCTTTATTCCCTCATCATTGGGAATACATAGCCGATTATTATAATACATGCATCCTTCATCCATTTTGTACCCAAGAACTCGACTCATTTCTTGAGGAGTCTTGCATTCCTGCATCAGAAGGGTAGCAATAGGGGCAAAGAATTTGTCGTCGTGCATGATTTTCCCCCTTGCTTCACTGATCAATGGAATTGACACCACTATAATTGCAAGCAAGGAGGCTTTTCTGCTGGGCGTATCTGCCACCACATTTTCTTTCCCCGGTTGATACTTAATTTCAAAATCAAATTCCTACAGGGTCTTCATCCATCTCCTTTGATGCATGTTGAGATCCCTTTGGGTGAAGATCCACTTCAGACTTTGATGATCTGTCATCAAGGTGAACCTCTGTCCCAAAAGATAATGTCTCCACAACTTCAGAGCATAAACGACTGAGAGTAACTCCAAGTCATGGATGACATGATTTCTCTCATGTGTTCTGAGTTTTCTGGATTCATAGGCCACTGCATGACCTTCCTGCATAAGAGCACCACCTAAGGCAAATCCACTGACATCAGTAACTACCTCAAAGGGTTTGGTAAAATCTTGCAATTTAAGGACAGGGTTGGTTATGAAGGCTGTCTTCAGTTTATCAAAGGCACTCTAACACATAGCAGTCCACTGAAAAAGGGTACTCTTCTTGAGAAGGTTAGTTAAAGGGGATGCTATCTGAGCATACCTAGGTATAAATATCCTATACCATCTGGTTAATCCTAGGAATCCTCTGACTTCCTTTATCGTCTCGGGTTTCGGCCAATCTACGACTCCTTGGATCTTTGCGGGGTCAAGAGAAATCCCATCCCTTGACACTGTGAATCCCAAGTATTCCACTTGGTCAACAAAGAAAGAACACTCGCTCTTTTTTGCAAAGAGTTGGTGTTTCCTTAGGATTTCCAGGACCTTGCGCACATGATCTTCATGATCTGCAGCATTCTTTGAGAATACCGAGATATCATCCAAGAAGACAAGAACAAAATCATGCAAGTATTCTTTGAGAATATCTGCATAAGACGATTAAATGTCACTGGGGCATTAGTCAATCCAAACGGCATGATTGAATGCTGTCTTCTTCGGGATGTCCCGTTCCTCCTTGATTCTAATCTGGTAGTACCCGAATTTGAGATCTATCTTTGTGAACATTTGGGTCCCACTTAACCAATCCAGAAGTTCATCAATCCTAGGGATAGGATATTTATTTTTAATTGCTAATTGATTTGATCCTCTATAGTCAATAATACAGAGTCTTAACATTCCATCTTTCTTCTTTTGAAAGAGAACAGGCGTACCCTAAGGTGAGACACTGGGTCTGACGAATCCCTGCTCTAACAGTTGTCTTAAGTGCTCCTTAAGTTCTATGGCTTTAGGGACTGGCATTTTGTATGCATGCTGGGCTACTGGCTGAGCTCCGGGGGTTCACTCGATCTCATGATCTACTTCGCGAGACGGAGGCATCTCAGTCAGCTCTTCGGGGAATACATCTGCATAAGCACTTAACCACTCTAGTTCTTTAGCCTTGCATTTTATGTCTACCAAATTCATCTTAACGACATAAACAGCTTGTCTCTTTCTGAGCCCTTTTAACAATAAGCCTTGACTAATTGTAGCACTGGGGATCCAGAAATTCTAGTTCCTTGAACTTTATTCCCGTGAAGGTCGAGGAAAGAGATGGTTCCTTTGTGACAATGAATATCAGCTTGATTCTTATGGAGCCAATCCATTCCAAGGATTCCATCATAGACTCCCAAGGGTAGGACTCTGAGGAACTGGTACTCTATTTACGTTCCCATCTAGACTAAACTGAATAAGGTCTGTCTCAAGGTTGTTGAGATTCAAGCTCGATGTCAGTGTGCTGCCAGCTGTGCTATGTGCTGGCATGTTAGGTAGGAACATGTGTGAGACATAAATGACCGCGTCCAGCTGGTCATAGTGTGTGGACATTAGCTAGGGTTAGTAGTGTGTGGACACAACACATAGTGTGTCTTTTGTATTATGGATTATGGCTTTATGCATTGTGTGAGAAGGGAGATGGCTTCCCAAGTAAAATTCCCGGTTTGAGATTGGTTCCACAAAACCTTTTTTCCTTAATCCATAATTTCATAATGAGAATCATTGATCTCTCATCAGGATAATCTACCCATCATTTGACTCAATGTCCAACTAGATTCTTAGTGATTTAGGTCAAGGAAGAACTAGGATAATTCAACGGTAGTCTATTCTTTGTATTAAGAACTAGAATTGGTCATCAAAGTTTTTGCTTGATTCAGATCGAGACATGGACAAGTAGTTTACTGACCGTCCCTCTCATAGTCGTGGTCTAATCAAAATCATTTGGTTTAGATCTAACAAAAGGAATTTTTTCAGATAAACATCTACTGAACTTCTAACCTTAGAAAATTCTAACTTTATGAATTTCATTCCTTCTTAACCATAATAGATTAAGAAATGGTTTTATATGAGAATATCGGATTTTTATGAAAATATTCTTCTTCCATTTAATCTAATTTTGGAAAATATCAATTTGGTGAATTATTCACATAAATATCTAAAGATATTCTTTCTACCCCTTTAATTTATCAACTCTAATTCTCTAGGTCGAATTTTGGTGAAAATTCCTCTTTTGTCACCAAAAATTAATTCAAATCTTTCTCTACTTAAATACCATAAAAATTCTTCTTTTAACTAAATACCAATATCCATGTTTTTGAATAAGCTTTAAATTCTCTTTTTCTCATTTAATGATTGGATTCCAATTGTCATGGAAATTTCTCTTTTATCATAAAACAAATTTATATAAAATTCCTAATTAATAAAAGATATTCATTATTTCAATTATACCAAGAATTCCACTTTTACCATTTAAATGATTGAATCCCAAATGTCATGAGAATTCCTCTTTTATCATTTAAATTTTCTCATGCGTAAATAAATTTATCTAAATTATCTCTTTAAATTTAAATAAAAATATTTATTATTTTAATATATCAAATTTTCTCTTTTTCCATTTAATTACATGGATCTCCATTATCATGGGAATTCCCCTTTTTGCATAAAAATAAAAATACCAAAAATTTCTCTTTTCTCTAATTAATTATTTACGTATAAATACTAAAAAATAGTTTTCCATGAATGTGATGAAAATCATTCTTTTAGCATAGGATGACCAATCCTAGAATATGGTAAGAAGTCCTCTTTTCACATTATGCATAAAAATGAGTTATGTAATAATTTCTAAAAATTTTACCATAGCTTCACTACTATTACTGATAATTTTCAATATTTCTAGAAAGATTAAGACTTTGTAATACAATTATGATAGAATAACTATCTTTAGACTTAATACAATTATGATAGAATAACTATCTTTAGACTTAAATCCAATTTATGAAATTAAATCATAAGTTTACCATAACTTATTTAGCATAAAAGCTATTTTCTTAACCTCTAGCTCAACTAGCACACAGAGTTTAATTTTTGAATTGAGAATTTATCAATGAGAAGCATCCATTTGAATAAAGAATTAATCATAGGAATGACTATTCTTTTGGGAGAGAGAGATATACATAAAAAGCATCCTAATTAAGCATAAAGACTAACTTTTTTGTGATTAATTATTAGAATTCTTATAGAAAGCTTGATTTGCATTGAAAAAAATTAATTTGAAACTTCTCAAGCTTGAGAGGGGTTGAGAAGTGAAATCTTTTGAGAATATTAATGAAAACCATGAAATTACTTCTTACCTCTAGATTTGGCTTGCTTCTTTATCTTAGAAGGAAGCCCCCAACCAATCAATTGGTTTAGTATATTGAGAAGAAAGCTCCAAGGATTGCTGAAGAGAGAGAGAAGCTCCAATCTCTTCAAAAGTAGAGGACTTTTAAGGGATAATAGAAAATATGAGTATTTTAATGTAATACTGGCATGGTATAGTTCACAAATGAGAATACAAAAGAATGAGGGTCTATCTATACGTGAGGGAGGCCACTAATTGAGTCCAACTAAGTTCTTGAATTTTCCAGCTTTAGTTTGGCTGAATTTGAAAAAGATTTGGACCAGTTTAGCTCCCATTTTGATCCAGTTTGATCCAGAGAGAGAGGAGAGATAAAAATATCTTAATATTTTTGAATTAAAAACCCTCCCATACATGTGAAGGAGGCACCTACCACAAAGGTCTCCCCTTCCTTACCCAGGTGTCAAAAATTTATCATTTTGCTAAAATATCTCATTTTTTTAGTAATATCTCTTAATTTTTAACTAATATACCTTGTACTCAGTCAACTCTTCATCTTATGTGAGAATTTACTCATTTTTTGGTATTTTCTTTTATTCATTAGATTTATCTCATCCCAACACTTGGATTAATCTTATTGGCCCATAGGAACCTTAATTGGACCATAATCCAGAAATTTCTGAAAATCTTGATCCTTATTAGGCTAAGGTCTTTTAAATCATTTTTAATTGATTCCTAATGAACCTTGGAGAAATTACTTTGAATTTTGGTTTTAGGAAAATATATTTTTGATATTTGTAGAATTTTTATATCCAAGAATATCTCAATATTGAATTAACTCTCTCTAGAATTTTTTATCTCTCTAGGAAAAAACAAGGAAAAACAATATTTTTGTGCATTCAAAAATAGGGAATGATTACAGGGGATTGAAGTAAAAGCTTATTCATTATTCAGGCTAAGAAGTAGAAATCTTACATCCTCTCCCACTTGAAAAACACGAGATGTCCTCATCTCCGCAAAGTGGGGGTAATCTTTCGCCAACTCTTCTTCTTTCTCCCAGGTGGTGTCTTCTAGAGGGAAGAACTTCCACTTTACTAAAAAATCTCTGAGGACTCAGCTCCTGAGAATCTTCTCCTGAACGTCAAGGATTTCTTCAGGTTGGAGACTATCTGGCCTTGAGTCGTCGGAGAAATCAATTGTTCGTTCATCAAGCACGTGACTCGGGTTGGGTACATATTTCTTAAGCAAACTGACCTCGAATACATTATGTACCTTGTGATGGGGAGGCTGAAGAAGTTTATAAGCTAGATCCCCCACTCTCTTTATAATAGCATATGGCCCACAGTATTTGGGGGAGAGATCTTCTTCTTGTACTTCCCTAAAGATAAGGAACTTCTTTTTGGTCATACTCGAATGAAGACCATATTTGATTCTTCAAACTCTCTCTCTGATCTCTTTTTATCTACATACTGCTTTTTGGGGCTGCCTTTATATCTTTACGGATTGATTGTATTTGCTCTAGTCCATGTCATCAAGCATTTGTCTGGACATCTCGACTCTGATCAATGGGTCAGACCAAGTCAACGGTGTAAGGCAATCTTGTCCATACAAAGCTTTGAAAGGACTCATCCCAATGCTTCGATGATAAGACGCATTGTAAGCAAATTCAACTAGATGCAAATGGCTTAACCACTTCTTGGGTTCCCTGTCCCAGCTTGACCAAAGGATATCTTCTATTACCTGGTTCACTCTTCCAGTCTGGCCATCTGTTTCGGGGTGATAGGTTGTGCTGAGTTTCAAGAAAGTTCCTACTGCTTCGAAGAATGCAGTCTAGAATTTTGATGTGAATTTGGGATCTCTGTCACTTACTATCCTCCTGGGTAAGCCATGCAATCTGAAGATCTCTTTAAGGAAAACTCGGGCAACATCCACTGCAGTGTATATTTCTTTCACTGGAATCAGATGGGCAACTTTGGTTAGCCTGTCAACTACCACAAAAATGGAGTTGTAACCTGATTGCACTGAAGGTAATCCAGTGACAAAGTCCATACTGATACATTCCCACTTCATATGAGGAATGTCTAGAGGGTTGCAGTTTCCCTTGCATCTTGACTCTCTCTGCCTTGACTCTCTAACACGTTAAGCATTTCCGCACATGATCAAGTACATCCTTTTTGAGTGCTGGCCAAAAGAAGCTTTTCTTCACAGACATATAGGTTTTTATAAACCTTGGATGTCCAGCTATCAAGCTATCATGGGCTTCTCTCAGAATTCTTCCCTTTATTCCCTCATCATTGGGGGCCGATTATTATAATACATGCATCCTTCATCCAATTTGTACACCCAAGAACTCGACTCATTTCATGAGGAGTCTTGCTTTCCTGCATCAGAAGGGTAGCAATAGGGGCAAAGAATTTGTCCTGCATGATTTTCCCCCTTGCTTCACTAATCAATGGATTTGACACCACTGCAAGCAAGGAGGCTTTTCTGCTAGCCGCATTTGCCACCACATTTTCTTTCCCCGGCTGATACTTAATTTCAAAATCAAATTCCTGTAGGGTCTTCATCCATCTCCTTTGACGCATGTTGAGATCCCTTTGGGTGAAGATCCACTTCAGACTTTGATGATCTGTCACATCAAGGTGAACCTCTGTCCCAAAAGATAATGTCTCCACAACTTCAGAGCATAAACTACTGAGAGTAACTCCAAGTCATGGACGGCATAATTTCTCTCATGTGTTCTAAGGTTTTTGGATTCATAGGCCACTGCATGCCTTCCTGCATAAGAGCACCGCCTAAGGCAACAAACCCACTGGCATCAATTAGTTACCTCAAAGGGTTTGGTAAAATCTTACAATTTAAGGGGACATGGTTGGTTACTAAGGCTGTCTTCAATTTATCAAAGGCACTCTAACACATAGCAGTCCACTGAAAAAGGGTACTCTTCTTGAGAAGGTCAGTTAAAGGGGATGCTATCTGAGCATACCTAGGTATAAATATCCTATACCATCTGGTTAATCCTTGGAATCCTCTGACTTCCTGTACTGTCTTGGGTTCCGTCCAATCTACGACTGCTTGGATCTTTGTGGGGTTAGGAGAAATCCTATGCTTTGACACTGTGAATCCCAAGTATTTCACCTGGTTAACAGAGAAAGAACACTTGCTCTTTTTTGCAGAGTTGGTGTTTCCTTAGGATTTCCACGACCATGCGCACATGATCTTCATGATCTGCAGCATTCTTTTAGTATACCAAGATATCATCAAAGAAGACAATAACAAAATCATCCAAGTATTCTCTGAGAATATCTTGCAGAAGATGATTAAATGTCGCGGGGGCATTAGTCAATCCAAATGGCATGACTGTGAACTCATAATGCCCATAGCGAGTACTCCATACTGTCTTCTTCGGGATGTCCCATTCCTTGATTCTAATCTCATAGTACCCGGAGTTGAGATCTATCTTTGTGAACATTTGGGTCCCACTTAACCAATCCAGAAGTTCATCAATCCTAGGGATAGGATATTTATTTTTAATTGCTAACTGATTTAATTGTCTGTAGTCAATAATACAGAGTCTTAACGTTCCATCTTTCTTCTTTTGAAAGAGAACGACCCCAGGTGAAACACTGGGTTTGACGAATTCCTGCTCTAACAATTATCTTAATTGCTCCTTAAGTTCTATGGCTTCAAGGACTGGCATTTTGTATGCACACTGGGCTATTGGCTGAGCTTCAGGGCTTAACTCGATCTCATGATCTACTTCGCGAGACGGAGGCATCTCAGTCAACTCTTCGAGGAATACGTCTACATAATCACTTAACCACTCTGGTTCTTTAGCCTTGCATTTTATGTCTATTGGATTCATCTTAACGACATAAACAGCTTGCATCTTTCTGAGCCCTTTTAACAATTTAGAAGCCTTAGCTAATTGCAGCACTGGGGATCCGAAAATTCCAGTTCCTTGAACTTTATTCCCGTGAAGGTCGAGGAAAGAGATGGTTCCTTTGTGGCAATGAATATCAGCTTGATTCTTATGGAGTCAATCCATTCCAAGGATTCCATCATAGACTCCCAAGGGTAGGACTCTGAACTGGCACTCTGTTACGTTCCTATCTAAACTAAACTGAATAAGGTCTATCTCAAGGTGTGTGAAAAGAATCTTTCCACTGGCCAATTCCACTTGCATAGGTTTCCCTAATTTTTAATTTAGGACTTACTTACGCAGACATCCTAGGGAAATAAAAGAATGAGTACTGTGCTTGAATCAATCAAAAGCTTGAATTTCTTACCCTGGTACTCTGCTGGAGTCTAGAGGACTGAAAATTGATGGTTATTCCCCTGATGCTCTATTGCGGCATAGATCTGTCCTTTTTCTTCCTCCACTTCCTCAACTATAGTGATGACTCTAGCTGCTACAGTCTGAGGTAGAACTCTCTCTCTTTGGTTTCCCCAATTTTGGGAGGGAGTTCGGAGACTGCTTTGCATGGAGGCTGCAGGGCTGAGCTGGCACTCTTTTGGGGTTACCCTGATTTTGGTGCGGGGGACCTTGATTGGACTAATACGAAGGAGTCTGTCTCTGAATTTCGGGACCCTGGCTTCCTTGGCCCACAGAAGGAGATGGGTAATCCTTGAGCTGGTGCCCAAACCCCTGACATCTGAAGCACCAGTTCTCACTTCAAAGCTCTTCCCTCTGCATTCTTGAAAGCGCCGGAGTTCCTGAGAAAGAACTTCGAGGGAAAGGTCTTCCTTCATTCTTGAAACTTCCTCACTCCAGATTCTGGTTGGGAGGCAGAAGGTTGGAAGAACTTCCCGATGTCTGAAATCTCTTGAAGGATGAGGGAGCTAGCTTTGGCGGGACTTTTACGAGATGAAAGCTTTGGCAAAGTCCTTCGCCATTCTTACAGCTTCTGCCATGGAGACTGGTTTGGCATTCTTGACCAGTAAGGGTTCGTTCATTCCCCGAATGAACCTGGCCATGAGTTGCTCTTCGTCTAGCGGTGGTGAGACTTGAGGAGAAGAGCAAATACCTGATGTTATTCTTCAATGGTTTTGCTCCCCTGGTTTAGCTCTAAAAAATCATTCATTTTGGTTTCTAAAAATCCAGGGAGACAAAATCTCTTCCTTAGATAGGCTTTAAGATCATTCCAGGACTGGGTATTCCTATCTAGATGGTTAGTGTCGCAACGGTTTCTCCATGCCACCCTGGCTGTTTCCACAATTTTCAGCCTAGCGAGAGCCATTTTGCTCCTCTCGTTATATCCGGTGACATCAAAATATTCCTCCATTGCTTCAACCCACTTCTCCACAGCCTCGCCCAATTTCTTCCCTTCACCTTTGAAGGGTCCTGGCTAAGTTCTGTGAAGAGTCTTGTGAACGTCGAGGTCAAGCTCTTCTTCATGAGTGAGAGGATCTAGGTGACGGCCCACGGTTCCCTCGCCTCATGATTTTGCGAAAAATGATACATTATTAAATTTTTATTTTGATTTTGTCCACAAGATCCTAAGACTTAAGAGATTCGAAAAATAATTTCTTAAACAAGATAAATGATCTTATTGGAGATCTATGACATATGCCTGTGGTAATAAATTTTGCTTCATCAATTCGTCACTTAATAACAATCACTTATACAACAGGGAATTTTTTCACAAAATATTTATTTATTTATATAAAGGTTGCAATATGTACATAGAGCAGCTCGGCTCCAAAAGTCAAAATCTCCTCGTCTCACGAGACGCATACGATGGCGATACTGGGCTATAGACATGCCCTGATACAAATGTTCCCTTACTGCCAAGGGAGCTACTATCTTCTCCTTAGGAATAAAGTGACTAAGAAGTCTGTAGATATGGCAAGAAAGTCTGAAATTTCGAGGCGCTGGTTGATATAAAATAACACCATGTATCACTTTCAGCCTCATCAGAATCATGGTCAATGAGATATTCTTCTGCCTCTGCATCGCGCGCACTGGTCGCAAGAGGCGTGGACATACTGCCCTCCAAACCACTTGTGCTGTTGTCTCTCGGCTCGGTCAGGGAAATATAAATCCTCGAAATGGCCCGCGAGTCTGGCTCAGCTCGTTCGAGTTGTAGCAGAAGAGATGAGATGCGAAAGCAGTCATATCTTGTGACTGGGTGAGGTCGGAACACCAGATAAGTGTGGAACTTCCATTTATAAAACCAAATTCTTTGATTAAAATTCTCCATTAATGAAGCTTAAGGAATGAAAATACAATATGTAAATGCTCTTTTTGAGTTTTTATTACCAATTTTTGATAAGAATTCATTTTTCCTTATTGGCTTTCAATAAAGCTCTAATACCAACTGTGAGACCCCCGCCCCCTCCGAGGTCGCAAGCAGTGGAAGCAGCGTCAGTCTCTCGCGCAGGGCAGGGATCCACACTCGAAGCCTCGCCCACGGACAAGAGACTAGCCCAGCGGTTCCTTCGAAATCGAGCTCGAAAAAGCTTCCCTTGCCCGAAAGGTACGAGCGATTCCGCCAGGAAAATCATCTTATGGGAGAATTAATCTAATGAGTCAAAGTCTATTCAAACTGATCCGACCGAATCTGAAGTCACATGGTCAGAGCAAAAAGGAGACTTTCACTTGGTCGATAGAATCACCGCTTTTTTTCCTCCTTTAACGAGGCACAGCCGGCCGCTGATTCCTTCCCATAGATTAAGGGTCTTCCTAGGACTTAATCTAACTAACATAACTAATCGTAACTTATTTGTATCATAGGAATCCCCCGATCCAGCCTACAAACTGGCCCATGGATTAGCCAACTGCCCAACCACTATATTGGTGGGATTCCTTTATAAAGATTTGGTTATGTTTTGCCCGGGTATCGAGGAAAAGAGTTCCCAGGCCCCCTAGTCAGCGTTTCATGCAAAAATTAAGGTAGGCATACCATGTACACACCAGTATGAAAATGCCATTATAACAGAATCGGCTGTCTTTAAAACAATCCTTCAATGAAAATCATAGTATTGCTGATCATAATCCTCCAAAATATTGAGTCCATTGTATTACAAAATATGTCATCTGGACTCTCCGTTGAAGACCAGCTGGCCAACCAACGAGATCCAATATCAAAATTTGATTCACAAAAGTCATTCTTTTTAGTCCATCCAAATCTTCCTCGACGCACGCATGGGTGTCCTAGCAACCCGAGCCCGTGCACCACCTGGTCAGAACCCTCTAGGATCCTACTTAGGTGTCCTAGCACTTCACTCAGGGACCGCTTCGTCGGTCCTCGCCCATCATACCAGAAGCGCACCATTTTAATTGTACCAAGGCTGGTCAAGACCTCGACAGGCTTTGCCACAAGTGACGTCCCTCGACGACTCCCTGTCAGCTATTGCAAACACGAGCCTCTTCTTAGTTAAAACACATACCAAATGCTTCCTCCAGCATTCTGGTGTAAAACAGTCCTTTAGAAGAAAATAGAGGTTCTATGCAAGTAAATTCCCGGTTTGAGATTGGTTCCACAAAACCCTTTTTCCTTAATCCATAATTTCATAATATGAGAATCATTGATCTCTCATCAGGGTAATCTACCCATCATTTGACTGAATGTTCAACTAGATTCTTGGTGATTCGGTCAAGGGAAAACTAGGTTAATTCAACGGTAGTCTATTCTTTGTATTAAGAACTGGAATTGGTCCACGAAGTTTTTGCTTAATTCAAATCAAGAGATGGACAAGTAGTTTACTGAGCGTCCCTTTCATAGTCGTGGTCTAACCAAAATCATTCGGTTTAGTTCTAACAAGGATTTTCTTCAGATAAACATCTATTGAACTTCTAACCGTAAAAAAATTCTAACTTTATGAATTTCATTCCTTCTTAACCATAATAGATTAAGAAATGGTTTTATATAAGAATATCAGATTTTTATGAAAATACTCTTCTTTTATTTAATCTAATTTTGAGAAATATCAATTTGGTGAATTATTCACATAAATATCTAAAGATATTCTTTCTATCACTTTAATTTATCAACTCTAATTCCCTAGGTGGAATTTTGGTGAAAGTTCCTCTTTTGTCACCAAAAATTAATTCAAATCTTTCTCTACTTAAATACCATAAAATTTCTTCTTTTAACTAAATACCAATATCCATTTTTTTGAATAAGCTTTAAATTCTCTTTTTCTCATTTAATGATTGGATTCTAAATGTCATGGGAATTCCTCTTTTATCATAAAATAAATTTATCTAAAATTTCTCTTTAAATTAATAAAAAATATTTATTATTTTAATTATACCAAGAATTCCACTTTTACCATTTAAATGTTTGAATCCCAAATGTCATGAGAATTCCTCTTTTATCATTTAAATTTTCTCATGCATAAATAAATTTATCTAAAATTTCTCTTTAAATTTAAATAAAAATATTTATTATTTTTATATATCAAATTTTCTCTTTTTCCATTTAATTACATGGATCTCCATTATCATGGGAATTCCTCTTTTTGCATAAAAATAAAAATACCAAAAATTTCTCTTTTCTCTAATTAATTATTTACGCATAAATTCTAAAAATTTATTTTCCATGAATGTGATGAAAATCATTCTTTTAGCATAGGATGACCAATCCTATAATATGGTAGAAAGTCCTCTATTCACATTATGCATAAAAATGAGTTATGTACTAATTTCTAAAAATTTTACCATAGCTTCGCTGCTATTACTGATAATTTTTAATATTTCTAAAAAGATTAAGACTTTGTAATACAATTATGATAGAATAACTATCTTTAGACTTAAATCCAATTTATAGAATTAAATCATAAGTTTACCATAATTTATTTATCACTAAAAGCCATTTTCTTAACCTCTAGCTTAACTAGCATAGAGTTTGATTTTTGAATTGAGAATTTATCAATGAGAAGCATCCATTTGAATAAAGAATTAGTCATAGGAATGACTATTCTTTTGGGAGAGAGAGATATACATAAAAAGCATCCTAATTAAGCATAAAGACTAACTTTTTTGTGATTAACTATTAAAATTCTTATAGAAAGCTTGATTTGCATTGAAAAAAATTAATTTGAAACTTCTCAAGCTTGAGAGAGGTTGAGAAGTGAAATCTTTTGAGAATATTAATGAAAACCATGAAATTACTTCTTACCTCTAGATTTGGCTTGCTTCTTTATCTTAGAAAGAAGCCCCCAACCAATCAATTGGTTTAGTATGTTGAGAAGAAAGCTCCAAGGATTGTTGAAGAGAGAGAGAAGCTCCAATCTCTCCAAAAGTAGATGATTTTTAAGGGATAATAGAAAATATGAGCATTTCAATGTAATACTGGCATGGTATAGTTCACAAATGAGAATACAAAAGAATGAGGGTCTATCTATACGTGAGGGAGGCCACTAGCTGAGTCCATCTAAGTTCTAGAATTTTCGAGCTTTAGTTTGGCTGAATTTGGAAAAGATTTGGACCAGTTTAGCTCCCATTTTGATCCAGGAGAGAGGAGACATAAAAATATCTTAATATTTTTGAATTAAAAACCCTCTCGCACATGTGAAGGAGGCGCCTACCTCAAAGGTCTTTCCTTCCTTACCAAGGTGTCAAAACTTCATCATTTCGCTAAAATATCTTATTTTTTTAGTAATAGCTCTTTATTTTTAACTAATAAACCTTGTACTCAGTCAACTCTTCATCTTATGTGAGCATTTACTTATTTTTGAGTATTTTCTTTTATTCATTGGATTTATCTCATCCCAACACTTGGATTAATCTTATTGGCCCATAGGAACCTTAATTGGACCATAATCTAGAAATTTCTGAAAATCTTGACCCTTATTAGGTTAAGGTCTTTTAAATCATTTTTAATTGATTCCTAATGAACCTTGGAGAAATTACTTTGAATTTTGGTTTCAGGGAAATATATTTTTGATATTTGTAGAATTTTTATATCCAAAAATATCTCAATATTGAATTATCTCTCTCTAGAATTTTTTATCTCTCTAGAAAAAAACAAGGAAAAACAATATTTTTGTGCATTTAGAAACAAGGAATGATTACAGGGGATTGAAGTAAAAGCTTATTCATTATTCAAGCTGAGGAGAAATCTTACATCCTCTCCCACTTGAAAAACGCGAGATGTTCTCATCTTGCAAAGTGGGGGTAATCTTTCGCCAGCTCTTCTTCTTTCTCCCAGGTGGTGTCTTCTAGAGGGAAGAACTTCCACTTTACTAAAAATTCTCTGAGGACTCTGCTCGTGAGAATCTTCTCCTGAATGTCAAGGATTTCTTCAGGTTGGAGTACTATCTGGCCTTAAGTCAAGAATTTCTTCAGGTTGGAGTACTATCTGGCCTTAAGTTGTCGGAGAAATCAATTGTTTGTTCATCAAGCACGTGACTCGGGTTGGGTACATATTTCTTAAGCAAACTGACCTCGAATACATTATGTACCTTGAGATGGGGAGGCAGAAGAAGTTTATAAGCTAGATCGCCCACTTTCTTTATAATAGCATATGGCCCATAGTACCTGGGAGAGAGCTTCTTCTTGTACTTCCCTAAAGATAAGGAACTTCTTTTTGGTCATACTCGAATGAAGACCATATCTGATTCTTCAAACTCTCTCTTTGATCTCTTTTTATCTACATACTGCTTTTGGGGTTGCCTTTATATCTTTACGGATTGATTGCATTTGCTGGTCCATGTCATCAAGCATTTGTCTGGACATCTCGACTCTGATCAATGGGTCAAACAGACCAAGTCAATGGTGTAAGGGGGCTTGTAGGCAAATTCAACCAAATGCAAATGGCTTGTAAGCAAATTCAACCAGATGCAAATGGCTTAAGCACTTCTTGGGTTCCCTGCCCAGCTTGACCAAAGGATATCTTCTATTACCTAGTTCACTCTTTGAGCTTGACCAAAGGATATCTTCTATTACCTAGTTCACTCTTTTAATCTCGCCATCTGTTTCGGGGTGATAGGTTGTGCTGAGTTTCAAGAAAGTTCCTACTGCTTCGAAGAATGCAGTCTAGAATTTTGATGTGAATTTGGGATCTCTGTCACTTACTATCCTCCTGCATAAGCCATGCAATATGAAGATCTCTTTAAGGAAAACTCGGGCAACATCCACTGCAGTGTATGTTTCTTTCACTGGAATTAGATGGGCAACTTTGGTTAGCCTATCAACTACCACAAAAATGGAGTCGTAACCTGATTGCACTGAAGGTAATCCAGTGACAAAGTCCATACTGATACATTCCCACTTCATCTGAGGAATGTCTAGAGGCTACAGTTTTCCTGGCATCTTGACTCTCTCTGCCTTAACTCTCTAACACATTAAACATTTTCGCACATGATCAAGTACATCCTTTTTGAGTCCTAGCTAGAAGAAGCTTTTCTTCACAGACATATAGGTTTTTATAAACCTTGGATGTCCAGCTATCAGGCTATCATGGGCTTCTCTCAGAATTCTTCCCTTTATTCCCTCATCATTGGGAATACATAGCCGATTATTATAATACATGCATCCTTCATCCATTTTGTACCCAAGAACTCGACTCATTTCTTGAGGAGTCTTGCATTCCTGCATCAGAAGGGTAGCAATAGGGGCAAAGAATTTGTCCTCCTGCATGATTTTCCCCCTTGCTTCACTGATCAATGGAATTGACACCACTATAATTGCAAGCAAGGAGGCTTTTCTGCTGGGCGTATCTGCCACCACATTTTCTTTCCCCGGTTGATACTTAATTTCAAAATCAAATTTCTACAGGGTCTTCATCCATCTCCTTTGATGCATGTTGAGATCCCTTTGGGTGAAGATCCACTTCAGACTTTGATGATCTGTCATCAAGGTGAACCTCTATCCCAAAAGATAATGTCTCCACAACTTCAGAGCATAAACGACTGAGAGTAACTCCAAGTCATGGATGACATGATTTCTCTCATGTGTCCTGAGTTTTCTGGATTCATAGGCCACTGCATGACCTTCCTGCATAAGAGCACCACCTAAGGCAAATCCACTGACATCAGTAACTACCTCAAAGGGTTTGGTAAAATCTTACAATTTAAGGACAGGGTTGGTTATGAAGGCTGTCTTCAGTTTATCAAAGGCACTCTAACACATAGCAGTCCACTGAAAAAGGGTACTCTTCTTGAGAAGGTTAGTTAAAGGGGATGCTATCTGAGCATACCTAGGTATAAATATCCTATACCATCTGGTTAATCCTAGGAATCCTCTGACTTCCTTTATCGTCTCGGGTTTCGGCCAATCTACGACTCCTTGGATCTTTGCGGGGTCAAGAGAAATCCCATCCCTTGACACTGTGAATCCCAAGTATTCCACTTGGTCAACAAAGAAAGAACACTCGCTCTTTTTTGCAAAGAGTTGGTGTTTCCTTAGGATTTCTAGGACCTTGCGCACATGATCTTCATGATCTGCAGCATTCTTTGAGAATACCGAGATATCATCCAAGAAGACAAGAACAAAATCATGCAAGTATTCTTTGAGAATATATGCATAAGACGATTAAATGTCACTGGGGCATTAGTCAATCCAAACGGCATGATTGAATGCTGTCTTCTTCGGGATGTCACGTTCCTCCTTGATTCTAATCTGGTAGTACCCGGATTTGAGATCTATCTTTGTGAACATTTGGGTCCCACTTAACCAATCCAGAAGTTCATCAATCCTAGGGATAGGATATTTATTTTTAATTGCTAATTGATTTGATCCTCTATAGTCAATAATACAGAGTCTTAACATTCCATCTTTCTTCTTTTGAAAGAGAACAGGCGCACCCTAAGGTGAGACACTGGGTCTGACGAATCCCTGCTCTAACAGTTGTCTTAAGTGCTCCTTAAGTTCTATGGCTTTAGGGACTGGCATTTTGTATGCATTCTGGGCTACTGGCTGAGCTCCGGGGGTTCACTCGATCTCATGATCTACTTCGCGAGACGGAGGCATCTCATTCAGCTCTTCGGGGAATACATCTGCATAAGCACTTAACCACTCTAGTTCTTTAGCCTTGCATTTTATGTCTACCAAATTCATCTTAACGACATAAACAGCTTGTCTCTTTCTGAGCCCTTTTAACAATAAGCCTTGACTAATTGTAGCACTGGGGATCCAGAAATTCTAGTTCCTTGAACTTTATTCCCGTGAAGGTCGAGGAAAGAGATGGTTCCTTTGTGACAATGAATATCAGCTTGATTCTTATGGAGCCAATCCATTCCAAGGATTCCATCATAGACTCCCAAGGGTAGGACTCTGAGGAACTGGTACTCTATTTACGTTCCCATCTAGACTAAACTGAATAAGGTTTGTCTCAAGGTTGTTGAGATTCAAGCTCGATGTCAGTGTGCTGCCAGTTGTGCTATGTGCCGGCATGTTAGGAAGGAACATGTGTGAGACATAAATGACCGCGTCCAGCTGGTCATAGTGTGTGGACATTAGCTAGGGTTAGTAGTGTGTGGACACAACACATAGTGTGTCTTTTGTATTATGGATTATGGCTTTATGCATTGTGTGAGAAGGGAGATGGCTTCCCTCTATGGTTAGGGTTTGTAATATACATTAGGGTTTTCTCCTGTGTGTGTGTCTCCTCTCCTTCTACCTATTTTTCATCATGGTATCAGAGCCTGGTGCTCTCTATTAGGGTTTATGAGTGAGTGAGAGAAGAGGGAGAAGAAGTTGTGAAGCTTGCCATTGATGCTGTGAAGCTTGGAGCACACTGATTTCTATCAGATCTGAGAGCTTGGCCTACCGGGTAAGGTCTACTAAACACCCTTGAGCGGATTGCAGGTGATTCAAGCAAAAACAAAGCAAATTAGGGTTGCCCAAAGCAAAAGAAAATTCTGGTTTTTTGGAAGCTTTCCATTGAAGCTTGGAAGCGGTGATGTATGGTGAAAATAGATGCAAATCTGGCAAAGAAACATGTATGTGACAAGGATGAATGTATTGGCAACTCATATACAAGCTCTTACAATAACTGATTTTGGAGCAAATATGATGCATTTATGTGATTGAAGTTTACTGGTTTTGAAGCTCTCACAAAACAGAGAAATAGAGGTCAAATTTTGATGAAATTAGAGCAAGTTTTTGGTAAAAATCAATCCATTGATGGGTTGTACACTTTCATTGGAGTGTTAGGAAACATTATACATCATCAATTGACACTTTAATCACTCCAAATACCTTCAGGAGCAGGCGGCGCAAGCATCTACAGTGAAACAGGGTAGTTTTTCACATATTTTGATTAGTGGAGGCCAAATTCCACTTGGTTGGTTGATTAACTTCAAAATTGGCTTAGCAATTGGCTAATACACAAACCCGAGAAGGAGGCTATATGATTGGATTGAACAATTATGATCTATGGAGCTGGAAATTAGCTAATAAAATAGGCTATCTACTGAGTTTAGTGAAACAGAGTGTGATTAATCGACTAATTACTCTCTCGTCTTAAATAATTGGTCTAATTCCTTTTACATGGAGTTAGTGGACATCATTGCGAAGTTAATGAATGCCTGGTCTCTCAATTTGGACAAGGATTGAATAAATTAGACCATTTTAGTATTGGTTTTTCTGGTTTTTCCCAAAACAGAGAAGGGGGTTTGACAAAATTGGTATGTACACACCTTGGTTGGTTTTGATATTCAACATTGAGGTTGTTTAGATGTCAATGCAAGTTATGCACACTTGATTGAACCACTACATTGCAATTTGGACGAGAATCGTTGGTGGTGAGAAGATCTAATATACTCGTTTCTCTCACCATTCTTGCAACATCCAATTCTTCAAATCGTCTTGTTGCTGCCTCCTATGCTCGTTTTGTCACAGATTCCATTCCTTGATGCATTACATGGAAATGAGACTTGGGATTTGGTGCCATTGCCTGAAGGCAAGAAAGCTATTGGCTGTAAGTGGGTGTATAAGGTGAAACATAACAATGATGGTAGCATAAGCAGGTACAAGGCTAGATTGGTGGCCAAAGGATATGCGCACACACATGGGATTGATTATAAGGAGATATTTGCCCAGTTTTGCAAAGATGGCAACTGTGAGAGTTATGATAACGGTGGCTGCAAGCAGCTAAAGGCTAGTTTTTACATTAGATGGATGTAAAAAATGCGTTCTTACATGGTGTCTTGCAAGAAGAGATGTATATGGATCCGCCACCAGGTTTTGAGGATATAGGTCACCCAGAGTATGTATATAAGCTTCGTAAGGCTTTGTATGGGCTGAAGCAAGCTCCACAAGCATGGCATAAGTATCTTATCACTATTGGTTTTCATATGACAGATGCAGATCACTGGTACTATGAGCTAGGAACTATCGAAAAGGCCCCTGAGTGGACAGGTGGTGAGCGTTCTGGTTGCTCCCTTTAGACATTTTCTCTCTCCAGGCCAAAACATAGGGTAAAATAGGATCTTTCTTTTATTTCAAAGAGGGGAATAATTATAAGATCAGAAGGGGAGGTTCTTACACCTACACACCTCAAAAGCTAGAGGGAGGAATCTTACATCCTACCCCACTTAAAAAACGTGAGATGTCCTCATCTCGCAAAACTAGCTATGTCTTTAATTGTCCCAAGAGAAAGTCCCAAAAGGACTCTGACACCAAAGGAGAGCCCAAGTCAAAGAAACCAAAACCTGAGAGATCAAAATGCTTTGATATTCTTTGACACAGGTGCTAGAGCCAACTTTATTTCACCGGATTTGGCTGGCTTCCGTGCAGAGGAGATGGGGCCTTTATATGAGGCTAACATGGCTTGTCCTGGGTATGCAGAACCCATCACTCCTATTGCTAATCTCTCTCTATTCCATGCTAGTGAGTGTGTGTGAGTGAAGTGAGGTGAGAGGAGGAACGAGTACACGTAGTGCAATGCGACGGTGTGATAACGCTTGCGGGAGGCGTGATGGAATTGCTTCTCAAGGAGTTGTAGAGCTTGGAGACCTCAAGGTTTATGAGCTCGGCCATTGGAAAGATCCTCATGATAGTTACGGTTCACCAGAGGTAATATTCTTGTTGGATGTGTTTCAAGGGGGGTTTGGGTGAATAATAACATTTTTGGTGCCGCCTGCTCTATCGGGGAATCATCTCTTGGATTTTTCCATCGTTTTTCTCTAATCTACGCATTACCTATTGCCCATTATCTTGATTAGTAGCTTTCCATGAAAAAGATGTGGTTTTAATGGTGATTTGTGTGTGATTTTATGAGAAATAGCTCTCTTTTTTGTTTTGTAAAGAATGCTTTTTTGCTTAATTTTTAGCTAAAATCATTGTTTTTGTTGTTGTTAATTTGGATTTTAATGTTCTTAGGGCTTGCACAAGCGTAACGCACGGCAGTGTCTATATAGCAAGCAAACTGCAGTGCCGCACGACAGTGTCTCGATAAGCAAACAGCAAGCAAACTATAGTACACATACGGTAGGTGTTCAAACTACACTTTAGATTGTAGAATACAACGTTCTTTGCATTGGCTGTCAGTGCAATACAGAAGCAGCATCATTCAACACAGTTCAGAAATGTAGAATCGTCAAATTTTTCCTCATGATTGACGTGGACTGTGCGCTTCTGTGCAAGCTTGGCCTCATGCTATGATTGATGCTGCCGTGCAGCAGTGAGCTTAGCGACTATGTTGAAAAGATGTAGGGGAGAAGAGATCTTGAGCTCTTGCAAAGCACACACACACTCACACAAACCCTAGAAGAGAACACGCAAGGTGAGAGGCTGAAAATTCTTCTTCTTCTTCACACAACAAAAGAGGTCTACAATGAAGATAAAGTGACTAACACACACCATAGAGTATATACAAGTGGTCCATAATGTGAACACACTAAGAAGAGTGGGTAGATGTGGACTAGTCGGTGTAGTCCAGCCTGTAGAATCTCTCGCGAAGATATGTTGGTGCCAGCTACCAAACCCGCCAGTGATGTAAATGTCGAACGATCATGCAGGCGCCTCGTGAGTGTTATCTCATGTTGAGCTTGACATCTCAACACTTCCCCTCAAGCTCAACTCCAGCTCATGAACTCCAAGCATATCTCGAAATCTGCAAAGCTTCTCAGCTCCTAAGGCCTTTGTGAAGATGTCAGTGACCTGATCCTATGTGCTGACGTAGGCCAAGTCTATGTCGTGTACCAAGACTCTCTCCTTGATGAAGTTGTAATGTACCTCAATATGTTTTGTCCGCATATGAAAAACTGGTTTCCGGGCCAACTGTATACTCTACTAAGGCTGTCACAATATATGATAACCTTTCTCTCCACATGCAACCCCAAATCAGCATAGCTTGCATAACCAAGCTACCTCACATGCTGCCACTACAGCTCCTCTGTACTCTGCCTCTATACTCGACAAGGCAACTATGGGCTACTTCTTGCTGCTCCATGTCATAGCAGCACTTCCCAATGAAAACATAAATCCATTGGTAGATCTCCTGTTTGAGATGCTACCTGCCCAATTTGCATATGTGTACCCATATAGCTCCAATGGTACACCTGCTGCATAAAACAATGCATAATCAAGAGTGGTCCTCAAGTATCGAAGTGTGCATCGCACATTGCCAAGATGTGGTTTGCGTGGAACCTGCATAAACTGGCTCTCTAAGCTAACAGTGTAGCTCAAATCTGCTTGGCTGATCGTGACATAGATCAAACTCCCCACAATCTTCCTATACATAGTGGGATCCTCCAACGCATAACCTACATCCACACTAAGCTTGCCATTTTGATCTAATGGCACCAAGATTGACTTACAATCGCCATCCCATACTTGGACAACATGTCCAATGCATACTGTCTCTGTGACAGCCAAATATCCTCAGGTGCGCGAATGACCTCAATTCCCAAAAAGTAATGTAGATCTCCCAAATCCTTCATCTCAAACTTCCTTTTGAGAAGACTTTTCGCATGCTCAATCTCTTCCAAGTTGTCACCCCCAACAATAAGATCATCTACATAAATGGTGATGATCACAATTCCAGTTCTGACGAGGTGATGCACGGGCTCGGGTTGCTAGGACACCCATGCGTGTGTCGAGGAAGATTCGGATGGACTAAAAAGAATGACTTTTGTGAATCAAATTTTGATATTGGATCTCGTTGGTTGGCCAGTTGGTCTTCAATGGAGAGTCCAAATAACATATTTTGTAATACAATGGACTCAATATTTTTGATTGATTCAGGCAGTACTCATTCTTTTATTTCCCTAGGATGCCTGCGTAAGTTAGTCCTAAATCAAAAATCAGGGAAACCTACGCAAGTGGAATTGGCCAGTGGAAAGATTCTTTTCACACACCTTTGATGAAAAATAGGTAGAAGGAGAGGAGACACACACACATGAGCAAACCCTAATGTATATTGAAAACCCTAACCATAGAGGGAAGCCATCTCCCTTCTCACACAATGCATAAAGCCATAATCCATAATACAAAAGACACACTATGTGTTGTGTCCACACACTACTAACCCTAGCTAATGTTCACACACCATGACCAGCTGGACGCGGTCATTTATGTCTCACACATGTTCCTACCTAACTGCCAGTACTACATAGCACAGCTGGCACACACTGACATCGAGCTTGAATCTCAACAACCCCTCTCAAGCTCATGATGTACTGCCATAGATGAACATGTAGATGAGCTTGGGCTATCAAAGCTCTCAACACTCCCCCTCAAGCTCATCCCACGTACTCCCAACATAGTACGGAAGTACTCAAACTTCTCCCTCAAGCTCATCCCACGTACTCCCAACATAGTACGGAAGTACTCAAACTTCTCCCTGCTAAGTGGCTTTGTAAAGATGTCAGCCACCTGCTCTTCAGTCTTCACATACTGTAGATCCACGATACCATCCAGCACCTTCTCTCTGACAAAGTGATAATGGACCTCTATGTGTTTGGTCCGCGCATGAAACACTGGATTCTTGGCCAACTGTATGCTGCTCATGTTGTCACAATGAATGACAACTTTTCCATCAATAGGCTCACCCAAATCAGCCAAGAGATTCTTTAACCATATTCCTTCACAACAACAAGTAGCAATGGCTGCACCCCTGTATTCAGCCTCTGTACTGGATAAAGCAACAGTAGGTTGCTTCTTGCTACTCCAACTCACCATGGCACTTCCAAGCTTAAAGGCATAACCACTAGTAGACCTCCTGTCATACGAGCTACCTGCCCAATCAGCATCTGTGTAGCCATGTATATCCAAGCCTTTACCATTCTTATAAAGAAGACCATTCTCATCTGTGTAGCCATGTATATCCAAGCCTTTACCATTCTCATAAAGAAGACCATAATGTGCAGTGGTCTTTACATATCGCATAATGCGTCTCACTGCATCCAAATGAGGTTTTCTGGGGCTCTGCATAAATTGGCTTACTAGCCCCACAACATAACTCAAATCCGGGCGTGTGATAGTCATGTAAATGAGACTACCAACCATCTTTCTGTACATAGATGGATCATCCAACTCCTCACCAAAATCAGCCCGCAACTTCACATTCTGCTCCAAAGGTGTAGTCACTGGCTTACACCCTGTCATGCCATATTTTGCCAACATATCCAATGCATATTGGCGTTGCACTAACCATGTACCTCAATGGTCTTTTATCACTTCAATTCCAAGAAAGTATCTTAATTCACCCAAATCTTTCATGTCAAACTGCCCACTCAATGCCTTCTTCACATGCATCACATCTGTAGCATGATCTCCTGTGATAATCAAGTCATCCACATAGATGACAAGTAAAATAATCCCATGATCTGTTTTCATCACATAGAGTGAAGAATCTGCTGTAGAAACCCGAAATCTAAGGGAGATAAGATATCTGCTCATCTTATCACTCCAAGCACGAGGTGCTTGTTTCAGACCATATAAAGCCTTCTTCAATCTGCATACATAAGTGGGATACTTTGGGTGTACATAACCTTCTGGCTGTGCCATATACACTTCTTGTAGATCACCATTTAGAAATGCATTTTTCACATCCATTTGATGCATTTCCCAACCATTTGCTGTAGCCATAGCAATGACTGCTCTCACTGTTCCCATCTTTGCCACCTGGACTAAATGTTTCATCATAGTCCAAGCCTTGGGTTTGTGCATAACCCTTAGCTGCCAATCTTGCTTTATGTCGCTCAATGGAACCATCTGACTTGCATTTCACTTTGTAAACCCATTTGCAACCAATAACATTTTTATCCTGTGGTAATGCAACCAAATCCCATGTGTCATTATGAACTAATGCGTCCATCTCAACATCCATTGCTTTCTCCCATCACATGCTTTCCAATAGCTTCTGTATAGCATGTAGATTCCACGTGCTTCACCAAAGAGGTCATATATGCATAATGCATAGCAAAATCACGATATGTCAACCTATCAACTAGATATCTGACCCTTTGGGATCTCTGCAATGCATGCAGATCACTCTGAACAGGCATGTGGTGGCACATATCTATCCTACCTAGCACCAGGTGTGCATAAAACAGGTATGCCAAGTTCCTCATCCAAACTCTCTAAACTTGACAACTCATAGCCTATAATTCCAATTCCTTCAACCTTCTTCTTTCCTTTACCCCCCACCACAACACTACTCCTAGTGCTCACACTCTCATGCCTCAAGCATCTTGACCATGGACGTACAGTGCTACTCTCTGACTCTGCTAGCCCAAACATAGAAATAGAACTAGAACTTTCTTGTGGCAAGTTCACATGCACATCAACTTCAAGAGAATCAATGACACCCTCATCCTTTGCTTTGTACTACCAACTAGCAAGTTCATCAAACACCACATCTCGTGAGATAACCACTTGCCTAGTTTGTGGATTGTAACATTTGTATGCCTTACCATCCTGTGCATATCCAACAAACACACACTTTTCTACCTTAGGATCCAACTTCCTCCTTCTTTCGTCAGGCACATGTACATAAGCTATACATCCAAACACTTTGAGGTGTCCAATGTCTAGCCTAAAACCTATAAGCCGCATCTCTGGCATACTTCCATGTATGGCTGCTGTGGGTGTCTTATTCAGTATATACACTGCAGTAGCACATGCTTCTGCCCCTAATAATAGTCTGGCATGCTCTTTTCATTAAGCATCGCCCTGGCCACTTCACAAATGACTCTATTCTTTCTCTCAGCAACACCATTTTGCTGAGGTGTATACCTGCAAGTTAATTGTCTTCTTATGCCATGCTTTCTCAAGAAATGCTCAAAAGCATGTGAGGTGTATTCACTACCTCCATCTGTCCTCAAACATTTAATCCAAGAGCCATATTGCTTTTCTGCAAAAGCTTCGAAATCCATAAACTTTCCCAACACTTCACTTTTCTCTCTGAGAAAGTAAATCCATGTCATTCTGGTGAAATCATCAATGAATGTCACATAATATAAACTGCATTTAATGGATGGGTTTTGTGCAGGACCCCATACATCGCTATGTACTATCTCAAGTGGCCTGCTACTCATGTTGCCTTCTCTAGGAAACCGCAACCTCGCCTGCTTTCCAAACTGACAGGCTTCACAAACTTGCATATTCCCATCATACTTGAATCTAGGCAGCCCACTAACAATGCCTCTTGTCTGCATGATGTTCTTTAATCTTTGTATATTCACATGTCCAATCCTCTTATGCCACATGTCAATGTCTTGTACCACATTTTGGCTTTTAGAGAACATGGCTGATTTTAACTCAGGAATCCCAGCATCCAACTTAAACAACCTGCCTTCTTTCTTACCTTTAGCAATGACTCTACATCCATTTTTGAAATCCTCAACGAAGCAACCATGCTCGTTGAAACAAACCTGTAATCCCTGTTCGACCATTTGACCAACTGAGGCCAAGCTTTTTGTAATAGAAGGCACATACAATACATCTGACATAGATTTTGTTTGACCATTGTGCATAACCAATGGTACACTTCCAACATGTGTAATGGCATGTTGGGTATCATCTCCTGTCTCCACATAGCCTTTCACATCCATAGGCTTCATATGCTCAAACCATTCACCATGACAAGTCATATGGTTTGATGCTTCAGAGTCCATATACCAAGTGTCATCATTTTCAGCATTTATCATCATAGATTCCACAACTTGTTTCATGGCAAACAAGTGATTTGCACTGCCATCATTACTGCTTGATGCATAATTTCCACCACCATGTTGTGCCATAATGTCCACCATGTTGTGCTCTACCCCCTCTCAAATCATTTTGTTTGCGAAAACAATCACATGCCATATGACCAAATTTTCCATAGTAATGGCATTCCACATCTTGCATAGATGTTTGTTGGCCTTGCCAACGTCCTCTACCATGAGAATTACCTCTGCCTCTCTGAGGTGTATATCCACGACCACCTCTAGCACCATATGAAGGCTGAAAATTCTGTTGTGGTGACCTGTCCTGCCATCCATAACCATTACCACAGCCACGTGATGCAAATCTCCCCCTGCCTCTAAATCCTCTTTGTGAGTAGAAAGCCTGATTTCTGCCATTATCATCATGGCTAGTAGATGCATCATGAAACGAGTCACTGAGTTTGATTTTCTCAACAAGCAAGAGTGAAACTAACTCATCAAAGTTTGGTAAACCTGTACTCCGAACCGAGATAGATGTATCAAAAGATTTATACTCCTTGCCAAGACCACGCAAGGTAATGTCTACCAAATCATCATCAGGCATGGGGGCATTGATTGTTGCCAATGCATCTGCATACTTCTTTATCTCTTGTACATAATCATGGACGCTCCTTCTATTCCGTTTCACATTATGAATCTGTTGTCGCAATTGAGACTTGCTCGAGCACTAGTGTTTGTATCAAACAGCTTTACCCATGTATCCCATGCATCCTTGGGATTCTCAGCATTGTGTGAGTATGGCATCCAAAATACATATAGACAAATAATGCAACACTTTGTATGCTCTTTCTGACCATTGCTTATGAGCTATAACCTGCTGCTGTGTAGGTTGTCGGGGTAGTTCCGGCTTTGGCTCAGCACCTGTAATGAGATTCCAAAAACCTTTTCCCTTTAGAAAACTTTTGATCCTGTACTTCCATGCCTGGAAATTCTTCCTATCCAATTTTTCACCCACAATTTGTATTGGATTATCCAACATATTTGCTCAATGAATGCAAATACACCTTCCGCACACTTCCAAATCTATAAACGAGCCTTCCTCAGCTCAACCACACTCTAATGAGTGTTCTAGATACTCCAAAGTAGTCAACAAACTTCAATTTTGATGTAGAAAATCAAACTATATGCATCCAAAATGAACTGGTTTACGCAGTCTAAGATACCCATACAAGAATTGGAGCGCCAGCTGGCAATCCAGGAATGCAACCAAAGACAAGAGCCAACCGACGAGTTGCAACTACTCCTTGAGCGAGCCTCAGAGATAGGTTCTTTGCCAATAACTCCTCGGGCCTCTCCTCAATCTTTGACTCTCTTTTTGTCTACACTAACACTCTCTTTACTACAATATGATATCAATCTGTCTGATGATTTGAGCCTAGAAGAATTAACACTTATTAAACAAAATACAAAACGTGATGTTGACCCTACTGTAATCATGGGGATTTTTTTGGGGGAACCTAGTATTGACTAATCCTAAGGATATTTTCTTCTATCCATTGCGCCCCATTGTGCTCAACCTTCGTAGTTGGTGTCAGGTGCTACAAAACTCAGACATCCTGGACAATAGTGTCAACAAATTAGACCTGTTTGTTCCAGATGATATTCTTGAAACGCCGGCCAATTACGAGGTTGTAGCTCACAGTTACTAGTGGATCATAAGTCATGGTTGGTTAGAAGTATATAATACTCACCAACATTTAAATCTTTTTGAGTCTACATTATATCATCCTTTTGGCATTCTTAAACTATATCAGAATATCCACAAACATCTAGAAGCCATGTTGACCACCGTACTTTACAATTTTGATAAAATACATATTGAGTATCCTAACATTTCTCCGGAGGATATCACTAAGCTATAAGATTTTATGGAGCTCCACAAACCCAACCACCCACCCCCTAGTTCCGGAGAGAGTTAAGAAGAAGCATCAAGTTCATCACCTAATCCAACTTACCCTGTATATTCAAATGTTGCAAGTAAATTACTTAAACCATACCCAAGTGCTCCACCTACTAACAAATCTCAAATCGACTGTATATTTTCTAGACTTCTTGCTCAGCCTTTAGATTTTCCCACTAACACTGTCACCCCGGAGGAGTTGTCGCGGCACCTGACCCATCTCCAACCCACAGCCAACTCAAGAGGTTAGTCACACTCTACCACAAGATACTCTTAAGCCATTTACTGATAATTCTATTCTTGAGTCTTTTTCTGATGCAAAGTATGAGGGTTTAATCAAAGCATGGAATCCTCTACTCAAGCCAAAATTAATGTTCAAAGTGTTAATGCAAATAACACCTTTTGAACCTACTTGATGGATCTTGCCACAGAAGCCTATTTGGATGTTACTCCAACAAATTAGCCGTATGTACCATACCCTCTCCGAGCATCAAAGCCAAAATTAGAAGAGTTATTGCCCTTGGCTGGAGAGGGCACATTATGGTAAAATATGGCACGACATACAAAGCTAATAAACCCACACTTAGCAGATCTACTTGAAATCAGAATTGTTACATCCATGATCAGTTATTGCTTCCACATGTGGAGAAAGGCTAATCCAGTCCATACACGAGGGGGATATACAGCCATTGTCATAGATGATGCCAACCCCAAACTAGAAGATTTTGGTATACACTCGGCATGGAGGAAAGAGTACTTTACCATTCTAGAATATAGTCATCAATATATGTGTGCACCACCAACACAAAGAGTGGACCCTTTTTATATGCCACTGAAAAGAAGGTGGACACCATTGGAGTTCCAAGAGGCAAAACAAAGATAATCACATGTCTGCTCTACAACTTTCTTGTATTCTTTCCAACAAAATTTACAGATATAAGAGAGCAAAGGAAGCAATTGCTGACTTGGATACATGCATGGCGCCGCATTCCGGACCCGACAATTGTCGCCAATGTCTGATTCTTGAAATTGATAATGGTCCTCATAGATTAACCTAAAGAAAGATATGATGGATATGATGCTGATCAGCTACAATTCGACATGAATCAACGACCTAGTGATAGAGGCATGATGTTATATTATCATTGCCTAAGGTCTCTACCCACATACATGCATGTCACATTCAAAGATATGGTTGACACTAGGTTCTGGAGATTACACACTACATTCAGAAGAACCCTAAAAAAGATTCATTCACACCGGAACTTCTATCGTTCACAAGTTCGGCCACCAAGTCTTTAGACCTCGGTGACAAGTTATGAGAACAGAACCTACATCAAGTAGGGGGGGATGTTAATCCCATTTTAGATTAACAAATATGCTCCTCCATTTGAGGACATTAATAAGTGTCATGCAAATGCACTATAAAGTTGTACATTATGAGATATTGGCCACCCAAGGTCTTAGTTAAGTAAGTTTTGGGTGTCCAAGTGTGAACAAGGGCTAATTGTATATAAGGCATTTTCTCATAATGAATGGACACACTCTCCTCCTTTGTACTATGAGAGTTCTTGATTTTGTCTTGAGAGAGATTGAGAGAGAGTACTCTAGCACATGTGCCTTCTCTATACTTGTATGCTTGTATGCTTGTGTGGAGGAGTGAGAGAGAGTGATTGCCAAGCAAGTGAGGAGTGACCCTTTGCACTGGCTTGCCATGCTTCATGGTCGTCAGACATCGGGCCGGGGTCACAGTGCACTAACATCATCTTAGATTTTTTACACCACCAAACTCGTGCAGCGTCCTATGGCCATGAAACTTGGCAAGTGGGTGGGGGTGACCCTTTGCACAGGCTTGCTAAGTTTCATGGCCATTGGACATTGGGCTGCGGTCACCATGCACTAGCATCTTGGATTTTTGCACTTGAGGCCACATATGGCTCTATATAAAAAAAATATGATTCTAGAAAACCACCAAACAAGTGCAATGTCCGATGGCCATGAAACTTGGCAAGCCTATGGGGGTGACCCTTTGCATTGGCTTGCCAAGTTTCATGGCCCCATCACACATTGGGCGGGGGTCACAGTATGCGAGCATCCCCGATTTTCATACTTGCACCACCAAACTCATACGATGTCCGATGGCCATGAAACTTGGCAAGCAAGTGGGGTGTGATCCTTTACACCGGCTTGCTAAGTTTCATGTCCATCAAACATCGGGCTAGGGTCACAGTGTGCTAACATCCTCGATTTTTGCTCTTGCGAACACATATGGCCCCATATAAAAAATATGTGATACTAGCGTACCATCACACTTGTGCGACGTCTGATGGCCATTAAACTTGGCAAGAAGCTAAGGGGTGGCCCTTTTCTCTAGCTTGTCAAATTTCACGGCCATCGAACATTGGTCCGGGGTCATGGTCTGCTAGCATTCTGGATTTTTGCACTTGTAGAAAAAATCTGGGATTCTAGTGCACCACCACACTCGTGTAACATCCAATGGCCATGAAACTTGGCAAGAGGCTACAAGGTGATCCTTTGCATTGGCTTGCTAAGTTTCATTGCCATTGAACATCGAACTGGGATCACAATGCACTAGCTTCCCAAATTTTCGCACTTGTAGCCACATATGGCCCCATATAAAAAATCTACAATTCTTAGCGTACCACCAAACTCATGCGATGTCCGATGTCCATGAAACTTGGCAAGAAAATTGGGGGTGACTTTTGCACTAGCTTGCCAAGTTTCATTGCCATCCAACATTGGGTTGGGGTTACCATGTGGTAGCATCCCAGATTTTTGTATTTGCAGTCACACGTGGCTCCATACCAAAAATCTACGATTTTAGTGCACCACCAAATTCGTGCAATATCCAATGGCCATGAAACTTGAAAATTGGGTGGGGGGTGACCCTTTGCACTATCTTGCCAAGTTTCATGGTCATCGGACATTGAGTTGGGGTCACGGTGCGCTAGCATCCTGGATTTTTGCATTGCGGCGGCCACAAATGGCCCCATACAAAAAATTTACAATTCTAGCACACCATCAAACTCGTGTGACATTGGATGGCCATGAACCTTGGCAAGGGAGTGGGGGTGACCCTTTGCACTGCCTTTCCAAGTTTCATGCCATCGGACACCGAGCTACAGTCACGCTGCACTAACATCCCCCATTTCATACTTGCGGCCACATATGGCCATGAAACTTGGCAACGGAGTGGGGGGTGACCCTTTGCACTGGCTTGCCAAGTTTCATGCCATCGGAGTGGGGGGTCACCCTTTGCACACACTGGCTTGCCAAGTTTCATGCCATCGAACACCGGGCCACAGTCAGGGTGCACTAACATCCCCCATTTTCACACTTGCGGCCACGTATTGCCCCATTATAAAAAATCTAGGATTCTAGCGCACCACCACACTTGTGCAACTTGTGATGGCAATAAAACTTGGCAAGAGACTAGGGGAGGGGACCTTTGCATTGGCTTGCCAATTTTCATGGATATGGGACATCGACCTGGGGCACAGTGTGCTAGCAACCCAGATTTTTGCACTTATGGCCCCATATAAAAAAATATGGGATTCTAGTGCACCACAACACTCGTGTGACATCTGATGGCCAGGAAACGCTAGGGGGTGATGCTCTTCACTATCTTGCCAAGTTTCATGGCCATCAAACATTGGACTGGACTCACGCTACGCTAGCATCCCGAATTTTTGCACTTGTGGCCACATATAAAAAATCTGCAATTCTAGCCTACCATCAAACTTGTGTGATGGCCATGAAACTTGGAAAGGAGGTGGGGTGCTAATTTACACTAGCATACCATCAAACTTGTGTGATGTTCGATGGCCATGAAACTTGGAAAGGAGGTGGGGGGTGAAATTTACACTAGTTTGCCAAGTTTCATATCCATCGAACGAACATCGGGCCGGGGTCTCCACGGTGCGCTAGCATCTCGAGTTTTTGCACCCCATACAAAAAATTTGTGCACACCCACCAAACTCATGTGATGCTTGAATCATTATACCCAAAGTTTCATAGCCATAAGACATTGGGCCAGGGTCACGGTGCACTAGGATCCCGGATTTTTGCACTTGAAGCCACACATGGCCCCGTACAAAAAATCTACAATTCTAGCGCACCACCAAAATTGTGCGATGTACGATGGCCATGTAACTTGGCAAAAGCAAGTGGGAAATCACCCTTTTCACTAGCTTGCCAAGTGTCACAACCATTGGACATCAGACTGGGGTCACAGTGCCCTAACATCCTTGATTTTTACACTTGTGGCCACATATGGCCCCATATAAAAAATCTACAATTCTAGTGCACCACCACACTCATACGACATGAAAATTGGAAAGTAACTAGGAGGTAACCCTTTGCACTAGCTTGTCAAGTTTCATGGCCATCGAACATCAAACTCAGGTCATGGTGTCATCTCGAATTGGAAAATTGGAAAGTAACTAGGAGGTAACCCTTTGCACTAGCTTGCCAAGTTTCATGGCCATCGAACATCAAACTCAGGTCATGGTGTCATCCCGAATTTTTTCACTTGTGGCAACATATGGCCCCATTAAAAAAAGATAGGATTATAGTTCACCACCACACTCATGTGCGAGCCACACTATATAAGCTACTGTGAACCCCACTATACATCCATATCCACACTAGTTGAGCTTGATAACTCAGCACTCCCCCTAGAGTTTAACTCCATACACTGCACTCTAAGTAAGCTTCTAAACCTATAACGCTTCTCTGTACCCAATGTCTTAGTGGATCCTCTATGCTAACATCCACATCACCTGCTAGAACCTTCTCCCTTATACACCTCAATGTGCTTCATCCTAGCATGATACATTGGGTTACTAGCTAACTATACAATGGTCATGTATCATAATAAATGAGGATTGCCCTATCCATGGATTCACCCATATCTACAAGTAGCTTTTGCAGCCAAACTACCTCTTGTCTCACCAAGTAGCACCCTTCTACTCAACCTCTATACTCGATAAAGCAACCGTCGTCTCTACTGCTCCAGCTAATAGCAATACTCTTAAAAGAGAACATAAAGCCAAACTACCTCTCGTCTCACCAAGTAGCACCCTTCTACTCAACCTCCTCTATACTCGATAAAGCAACCGTCGTCTCTACTGCTCCAGCTAATAGCAATACTCTTAAAAGAGAACATAAAGCCACTAGTAGATCTACATGTACCCGTATCCCAGTCTTATAGAAAAGTACATAATGCATTGTGGACTTTATTTACTAAAGTGTCCTCCTAGTCGCATCTAATGTGGTTTCCTTAAGGCCTACATAAACTGACTCACTAATCCAATCGAATAGATTAAATATGGTCGGTGATATTCATGTAAATCAAACTACCTACTATGTACATGTACATTGTAGGGTCCTCCTCTAAAGAGATCATACTAAGATTGGCTTACACCCCATCACTATTTCTTAAGAAGCATCTTCAGCTCATGAATGCAATCATTACTCTCACCACAGTGATAATCAAGTCATCAACATAGATGATCACTAACACAATCCCCCTCTATGAGTCTCTCTCACATAAAGTGAGAAATCAACATTGGGATATCTAAAATCCAATAGTGAGAAGATACTCCCCTATCTTATCTGATCATGCTATAGGTGCTTGCCATACACAAGGATTTGTGTAACTTATAAACAAATTTGGTTATGCATGATATATCACTTGTAACAAACATCATTATAAAAGGCCGATCCTTCTTTTCTTTTCCATTGCTTGTTGATACATGTGAACTTGTTAAATTTTAGCACTAGTAGTACCACCATATGATACATCATAATGCCTAATATTCTACCTCAACTTGCCTGACCAAGGTCTCACAACAATGGACCCACCTACTAGAGGACTCTCTTGGTCCCACTCTTGGTTCCACTAAGTGTTGTGATAACTGCTCTACATTTGAGGCACCCATTTGATTCTTTGCATAAACCTCTATAGAATCCTTCACTAGTGTATACTTGCTACTCGTCTCATCATACACAACATCCTTCACTAGTGTATACTTGCTACTCGTATCATCATACACAACATCCCTCCTCACTTGTATCTCATGCATAGAGTGGGATTACAACATCTATAACCTTAAGGGAATGACTAATGAATATACATTTTTCTACCTTGGGATCCTACTTTCTTCTCACCCCATTTGGTACATGTACATAAGCAATGCACCCAAACACTTTCAAGCATGCCAAATTGGGTTTTTCTCCAAAGGCGTCATGCTATGAAATAGTGCAATGGGCATCTTGTTTAGGCATCATGCCATGAACTACTACAGTGGGGGCATCCTTCCTATTCATGATATAAACTACAGTGCTACTACTCTTCAACCAAAAAGTAATGAGGCTTACCGTTCTTATTCATCAATGCATAGTAAATATGCTTGTTTTTTCTTTCTGTAATTCCATTAAGCTACAAGGTGTACTTGCATGTAAACTACCTCTTTATCCCATGCTCTCTCAAATAGTCATTAAACTCATTGGAGAAATATTCTCCCCCACTAACTTTAGGCATTTTATGCGCATGACTTTGTCTTTATCTACCATAGCTTTGAAGCTTTAAAAGTGAGTAAACACTTCCCTTTTCTCTTTCATGAAATATAAACCCATTTTCCTTATGTGGTTATCAATGAAAGATGCATAATAATGACATCCTTTGATTGATATTGTCTTTGTTAGTCCCCAAACATCAAAATGCACATCATCCAAAGGTCTTTAACTTACATGCTTATCATGTAACACTCTAAAAGTGACTAAACAATTCACAAACCCACTTTCCTAGTGTGGTTTTACCAATGAAAGATACATAATAACGACACCCTTTAATTGATGTTGTCTTTGTTGGTCCCTAAACATCAGAATACACCAGTTGCAAAGGGCTTTAACTTACATGCTTATCATGTGGAAATGCATGCATGAATGCTTACCCAATTGGCATGCTTCATATAAAAATAGTATGTGCATCCCATCCACTTTTAACTTTGGCCTCACTTTGGCAAACCTATAACAATACTTTGGGCCTACATATTCTTTAGCCACCACTGAATATTAACATATCAAAAATGCGTTCGTGAAAATAACAATGTCTTCGATGACCCATGTACCCTGTGAAAATATTTCAGCCTTCACATTAGGCATGCTTACATCCACCAATGTAAACATTATGCCAACTCTGTTTTCCTTTGCAACCAAGCAGCAGTTAAACCTCACTTTGCAGAGATCCTGCTCAATAATTTGTTGATCAATAGAAACCACGTTCTTTGTTATGTATTGCACACACATGAAGCACATTAGCAAGATACTTCAATTTTCCATCTTGCATAGGCAAAGGCACTTTCCCAATATGTGCAATATAATCTGGTTTTTCCAAATCCCTTAACTCTCAGAACCAGTCATCATGGATGTTCATGTGGTTAGAGACACTCGAATCAACATACCAATTCAATGCATTTATCGTCGTGGAATTAAGCATATGATGTTGCATCACAAAAAGTTACTCGTTTGTATCTTCAACCTGCTTACTTGACGATGCATAGTGGAACTTCTCACTATCACAGTTCCCTTACTTGATGATGCATAGCTCCCTTACTGTGACTTTCCACTTTTCATGTCATTTTTCTTTTGGTAATCCTTTGCTTTATGCCATGGTTTGCCACACTAATAGCACTCCACTTTGATCTCTCACTCCCCCTGCCTTTACATGTGGCCTCTTCCACATGTTTGCAAATTAGATTCATGTTTTTATTATCCATGATTCTGGTTTCTATACGAGCCTACACCTTGGCCTCTAGTTAGAGATATGCCTCTACCTCTACATGTGTTAGCCTACTCATGCATATTACTAGATAATGATTTATTCCGAAGATTTATCTCCTCACTGATCAAAAGGGCTATGAGGTCCTGAAAGTTTGGGAATTTTTCTTAAGTTTGAAAACTGATCATAATCTTTTTCAAGCCCATTCAAAGTGTGTGACACCAAATCGTCATCATCAATAACAATTGTTGTTTCGATAGATATGAGGGCAACTGCAAGCCCTTTAATCTTCAATGAGTAATCATTGATACATAGCTTATTCCCTTACACAAATGCAACTCTTGATTTAACTGCATCTTCTTAGCCTTAGTACTTGTGCTATGTAGCTTATCCCATGCATATTTAGATGTCATTGTATCGTACATATGACTAGTCATAATCGAACACACTAAGGAGCACACTAATGGAGAGACAATATATAATCTTGTTGGCCCTCCTATCATTCTATGTCTTAAAGGCCTTGTACCTATTGTGTAGTGGGATTTTCTTCCAAAAGCTCGTGCTCCTTCTGATTACTTGTAATAAACTCCCAATATCCTTTTCCCATAAAGAAGTTTATCTCATCTTGAACTTCCATGATTGGAAGTTGTTCTTGTCCAGCTTCTCACTCATAATTTGGGATAGACTATCAAACATTATTATTTGCAATCATTTTCACCTGCACCAAATATGGTATTATGTAGGCTAAAAATAATTTAAAATAACTTCTACACTCACAACAATCTTTTAATGTCCAATAATCTATTTGATAAATACATATATATTACTAGCAATCCTTCAATCTCTAATAATCTATTTGATAAATACATATGTATTACGTGCAATACTTTAAACCTGTTATACATCCACTTTATATGGACTAATCACATCAACATACATCTATTATACATGTACAAATCCCAAAATCTCTATTTCAAATCAATCAATGTGCACAATAGTCTATGCGAAACATGCACAAAAACGCTACATAGCCAAAAACTATCACCATCAACACTTTTGCTGAGTGTCTCGAAAACCTTGTAGGGGCAATATGGGATTTAGGATGACTCCGAATGGCAAAAATTACAGTAGAAAGGTTCTTCGGGCTAGAAACACAATATACACTATGTTTTTATTTCAATGAAGGAGGGTTTCCAATATATGGCAGTACCACTTCCTTTGCTTGCCTCTTGAGCTCGTTACACAAATCGACGCTTTAAACATACGAAGAACATGAGGGAGAGGCTGAGCTTGAGCTCCTTACAAGCAAACTTCTTCACATGAACACACACAAAAGAGTAGACAAGCACACACGAGACAGATGGATGGCTGACTTTTCTTCTTTCTTCTTTCTTTACAACCATAAGAGTACATACTATATAGGACTCTACTACTAAAACATACAAGGTCCATAGTGTGAACCTGACTACATGAGCTAACGTTATAACTATGTCATACAGCCTATAAACTACTAGTAGCATATCAACCATAATCTCACTAACTATACCAGTGGCATAAGTGCGAAGGTGTCATCCTGGCATGTCATCCATATCCACATTAATTGAGTCAATATCTCACCAGTAAGGTCTTCTTAGGTGTAGAACTGAGTATCCTTGACATACTCTTTCTTTCCACTAAGAATGGCTCTTCGGTTGCATTGTCCATTATAGTAAACACAACTAGTGCTATTCTCCCATTTGGTGGAGGTCGTCCAACCCTCCCCAAGCATCATGTACAGTAAGGCTAGGTTGATCAAATTTCTTGCTTAAAATGTTTTGTAAGTTTTCAATGAAGGTGGTTATGGATTCATTTGCTTCTTAGTTGAGCCCATGCAAGACCAAATTAGAGGCCCTCGAGCTCTTTGTTGATCCTCTTGCATGGGGAGATACATTTCTTGAGTAATGGTAGTAGAGTTTTGTCCTACATTAGCATTAACATGGTTCATGGTTCCTTTCTTTGATGGCTTCAACCTAAGGTGAGTGTAGCTCAACCTATTTAGCTACCTCTTCACATCCATGTGTAGTAGTTTTATTTTGCAAGGCTCTCTCCCCTACTGTGCGACCACTAGCCAGTGCGTGCGTGCGTGTGTTTATTTGTGTGTGTGTGTGTGTGTGTGTGTGTGAGAGAGAGAGAGAGAGAGAGAGAGAGAGAGAGAGAGAGAGAGAGATCGTGTCTAGATTGAGTATCAATCCTGACCACTTGGTGGAGGGCAAAGAAGTTTGTAATAGACAGCTTCCCGCTACTCTGCAACAAGTAGTCTCATCAAAGCCTCTCTATGGTAGCCCAAGTTTAACAAGTATAGTCCTAGGCATCTCTAATCTTTGTAATGCATCACACATGATCAAAGGACCAAAATCCACATTGAAATCTCCCTCGTACCTAATACATCTGAACAACTCGTGCTCCTTTCATAGCTAGCTCCCAAATCATCCAAAATAATCCATGTCTTTATTTGAAGGCAATGAGAAGATACCTTCACTTGGAATCCTCATGGAGATAGATGGGCTTCTCGACAAACCCATCCCTGTGTCATGGACTAGGGTGCATATATAATATAATATTAATAAACTTCATTGAAATCTCACAAGAGCATCATTATCATTATATCAATAAACTTCAGTACGAGCATCATTTCAAAAGCAACCCTTCTGTGTGGAAGGGGGGGAGTCGTTGCCTTCACCTCTGCCATGGATGGTGTGAGCTACCAGCGCTTCCCGAGCGTGCGAATCCGGGAGATGAAGGATGATTTCCTCAAGTTCGAGCTTAGGAACACAGACACCAGTATGGCGAACGCCCTCCGCCGCATCGTGCTGGCCGAGGTGCCCACCATCGCTATCGATCTCGTTGAGATCGAAATGAACTCTTCCGTCCTCAACGACGAGTTCATCGCTCACCGCCTCGGCCTTATACCCCTTACCAGCTCTCGCGCCATGGACATGAAGTTCTCCCGGGACTGCGACGCCTGCGACGGCGACGGCAAGTAGGTCTTTCAGCATATTACTACGTTCTTTACTACATGGCCATGTGACATGCTAAAACTCCTCATAGCTGAGAATGCATGCCTATGCCTGTTCACATAGCCCTCATGCATGAGGTAGATTCATAGCATGTGTTTGAATCTATTTCAAAACACAAGCGCACACGCCCTCTTTCTCCTTTTGGTTGCATGCGCATGCACACAAATAATGTTCCAAGACCTGCAAGTAAGAGATCCATTGTTCCTAGAGTAGAGGTTTCCCCTCTCCTATTTAGGTACATGTCTTATGGTTGCTACAGGTAACAGGTGGTTCCTCAAGCCCAGCTTTTGTCATCCTGGGGCTAGATTAGCAGGTAGGGTACATGCTTGGTTAAGGCAGTCAGGCTTTGTCCAACCAGTCTGTAGATGTCTACAGACTTCCAAACAAAGACCCAAATAAAGCTTTTGTACATGGCTAAGGGCTGGCCACCCACATTGAGCAAGGAAGATTTATGGTAGAGAGGCCATCCGTAGCACCAATAAGGAACCTTCCCCCCCCTCTTCTTTTTTGTCACATTTTGCTATTGTGAGCCAGCGTGTAGCAGTGCATTAGATTTTAACACTTATTCGGTACCCAGGTTTGATGATTGTCCTCTACATCGCAAGGATTAAGTTGCTTGTAATAGCAGTATGTTGCATACAAACATGGAACACTGTTTCAAAGTGTGGGACTGAACTCTTCTTTATGGTGCACTGTTTCAACAATTTTATCATGTCATGTCTGCTTTCTCATCTTGCTATTTCCATGTCCATTTGCCTACTTGTTTGAGGCATTCTCATGCTACCTTTTTTTTGTTTGAAAAAAAAAAAGAATCTTCTATTAAGATAGTATGACCTACAAAATGCAGGAATCTTGCAAAAATCACTAAGGTTTAAAGTGCAAAGCTCAAAGGTGTAAGGATAGGCTAGAATTAAAAAATCCCAGTCGTGGCCATGAGTGAATTGTGCTTCCACATCCGAGGGAGTGGGATGAGAGTGGTGCGGGATCACACAAACACGGAGAGGGACCCATCTCGGAGAAAGAAGTAGACTCCATCGGCAGGCATCAGAAAAAAAGAGTAATCAACCGGGTGTCCCATGTGGTGCGGGGAGAGCTGTAATCATTGAAGCTTCAATGATCATGTCCACAAGGTTTGTGTAGCGCTAGATAAGTTGTCGAACTCGTCTTAGGCGTGACAGTTCAGGCATTGCGGGAGGTCGACGAAAATGAAGACGCGAAGTGGCCTTCATAATTCATGCAATACTTTTCAATTCTTATCTCTTACAATGGCCATGCTTATATCCATATCATGTAGAGCAATCGATCAGTAGCACTGGAGGACTAATGTCCACGATTGATAAAAATGCCTAAAATAAGCCTAAGAAATATGGGAAAATATTAGATAAATATTTGGATAAAAAGGGGCATAAAATGGAGTAAAAGAGAGTTGGAGATGACAGGTTCAACACCTCCTCTCCGCTCCAATGTGGGGTTCGACTCCCATACGGATAAGGAGCTGATCAATAGTATCTTGAGAAAGAGGTTTGGTGAAGAGATCAGCAACATTGTCCTGAGAAGGACAATACTCTAGTGTAATGATACTGTTGGCGACCAGGTCACGAATGGAGTGAAAGTGAATCTCAATATGTTTGGTCCTGCCATGGTAGGATGAAGTTCGAACCAACACCAAGGCACTCTGGTTGTCTATAAGAATACGGATCGGAAAATCCAAGAGTACATCAAGATGGCGCAACATCTGGAACAACCGTGACAGCTCATTGCAGGTATCCAGATAAGCATGGTACTCAGTCTCAGTTGGAGATAATGAAACTGTATCTTGCTTCTTGGATCTCCAGGAAACAAGACCGGAACCAAGAGTGAAGCAATAATCGAAAGTGGTCATTGAGTATCTTGATCACCTGCCCAATCAACATCAGAGTATCCAACAAGCTCAGTGTCTCCTCTGAAATAGAGACCATAGTCCAAGATACCGGATAAGTATCAGAGAACCCTCATAGTGGCGTGCCAATGAGAATGTCAAGGAGCGGAAGAAAATTGATTGAGAACAATGACATTGTAAGAAATGTCGGGTGTGGTGAGTGTTAAATAAATAAGAGAATCAACAAGCCTCCAGTATTGTGTACTCTTCTCGAAGAGGGGAGTGGAATTATCATGGGAGAGCTTGGAGTTAGGATCCATCGGACAAGAAATTGGATGGCACTCGATTATCCCAAATGTCCCCAAGAGCTGTTGCAAATATCTGGATTGGCTAAGAACACTCTATTAGAAGACTGATAGACCTCCATCCCAAGAAAGTAGTGAAGAAGTCCTAAATCAGTCATCTCATAGGTGAGCTAAATTTGATCGGAGCTGTTCAATCTTGGCAAGATGTGCCAATGCTCAATAAGTCATCAACATATAAGACAATCAAAGAGAGCAAAGCATCATGAGCAAAGACATAGAGATTGCTGTCTGCAAAGCATCTCTAGAATCCAAGGGAAAGAAAGAATCAATCTTATCACACCACGCCTTGTGTGCTTGTTTCAAACCATAAAGGACTTTGTGTAATCTGGACACTTTGCTCTCATGTCCAGAAACCTGAAAACCTTGAGGTTGTTCAACATACACCTCCTCATGTAAGTCACCATTAAGAAAGGTAGACTTGACATCCATTTGGTAAACCAACAAGTGCTCATGAGCAGAAAGAGCAAGAATTGTTCGGATGGTGGCGTATCTAGCTACAGGAGCAAAAGTTTTCTCATAATCCACACCCTCAATCTGAGAGTACCCCTTCTCAACCAATCTGGCTTTGTGTTTGTCCAAAGATCCATCAGCATGAGACTTGGTCTTAAAGACCCACTTGACTCCAATAACTTGTCGATGTAGCGGCCGGTCCACATACAATTCCTCTCAATCTTAGCCTCCATGGTTGTCCGCCACTCTAGAAGCCTAAGAGCCTCTTTAGTTGCAGTAGGCACATATGATTGTACTCATTAGGGTGAGGTTACAAGAATGATGAAGTTGCTTGCTTAAGAATCATCAAGTTGATGAAGTTCCATATTAGAGAGAGGAGAATTACGAACAGTGGTTTCCAACCATGGTGGAATCTTGGGGGCAATCCTCCATCGCACAGGAGCAAGAGGAGGAGGAGGAGGAGAACCCGGGGAAGAAGGAAGTGGTGGTGGAGAGGCAGGGGGTAAAGAAGGTGATGGTGGAGATGTCACGTGCATCCCGCACTTGGATGCCACGGAGACATTTCTGTACAGAAGGTGCAGGACCTCGGATGGTGAATTGGTCCCATGTGAGCCCAGTCCGGGACGAGTCAGCCAAGGATCCATCTCAGTCGTCCGAGGTCAGGTGTGCATTGTCTTGCACATGAGTCTAAGGTCAGGTGTGCACTGTCCTGCACATGAAACAGTGCCAGTCCGCGCTGTGAGTCTCCCTCTAGAATGATGTCAGTGGTTCTGCGTATCTGGTATGGTACGGGATGCCAGATCACTGAGTAGTTAGTGTTTAGGACAAGGGGCCAGCCCATAGGGCTACCCCAAGTTGTAGTGTGGGCATGGGGATGGTGTGAAACCACACCCATGAGGGCCAGGAAGGCCCTGGCTGTACCCATCAGCCATGGGTAGGCCATGGGGGGGGCTGTAGGACAGCCCCAAGGGCAGGCCGACCGACTGGTTTGTTAGAAGTCATCTCCTGTCTATTTGTATACACTAGGGCCTCTGTTGTGGGTGTGCCCGCCCGTATATCATTTTTCCACACTCCCCGTATTTTTTTCCTATTTTTTCCCATTTTTCCTAGTGGTGGGAGGGCTGCCAGATGATGCCAGGAGCACCCCATTGCTGGCCGACTGGAGCTTGATCAGTCGTGGGCTTCAGGGCTTCTGGCCGACTGCTTTTTCATCAGTCGTGGGCATCAGGATGCTGGCCGACTGCATTTATGCAGTCGTGGTGGGATTTTTCTCCAGTCGTGGGCACTCTCTGTTGCTGGCCGACTGCCCTCTAGGAGATGTATATATAGCCCCTCAGCCCCCACCACTTTCTCATTCAGTTTTTCCGGGATCTTGTGTATAGAGAAGAGTTTATACACACCTCTCTCTCTGTGTTTCTTGTGCTGATTATTTTCTGCAGTCTACTTGCTCTTGTCTACCCAAGTTTGGTTATCATTTCCGCTGCATATTCTGACATGGTATCAGAGTCCTAGGCTCTAGGAGATCTTGGGCGTTTTTCTGAGCAAGAGGGGGAGCAACAGGTTGCTGATTGGTGGACTGTTTCGGGCTGAACGGGAAGAGAAGGTGCAAGAGGAAGGCGGGCAAAGGTGCTGGACAGCCACTTGCAGATTTTCAGATTTTTTTTCCCACCCTCCCACCCTTTCAGGTTACTCTCCACGATGGCAGATTTACTAGAGATGGCTGAGAAGCACGTGAAGATTCCGACTCTCCCCACGTTCCCAGTGGATCGTCAGTTGGACGGGTCCAATTACGGCATCTGGAAGGTCATGATGGAGTTAGTTCTGGAGTCATATGACCTTGCTGATTTTATTATCATAGGGGTGCCACGGCCGGAAGCTGAGGAAGGGGAGTTATTATCGACGAGGAAGGACCGAGAGGCACAGGCACACATGTGGGATCGTGTCAACGCCAGGGTCCGGTCGTTTATTTTCCTCAATTGCACACCACAGGTGATCAACCATGTGAAGCACATGACGCTGGCGAGAGGCATATGGGAGCACTTTGCTTCTTTGTATAACAGGGTGTCACCCATGAAACCTTGGAAGTGCAGATGCGGGTTATGAACCCTGCAAAGTCTTCGACGATGCGGGAACACATTAATAAGCTGCAGGCCCTTCAGCAGGAAGTCCTTCAAGCTGGGAAAGAGATATCATCCGAAGATATGGTCATCACATTACTTTCCCACTTGCCTGGTCAGTATTCTGCTTTCTATTTCTCGTTGATCACGAGTGGCAGGCTCAGCACCATTACTTGGGAGGAGCTTGTGCCTATGGTCTTGGACCAGGAGGAACGTTTCACGAACCCTCCTCACGGAGGAGGTTCGGAGGCCTTAACTGGCCAACGGTCGAAAGGCCGTAATACCAACAAGGGCAAAGGGAAGGCTTCACCGGAGAAGTCTTCTGAGAAGAAGCCTGATCCAGAACGAGAGAAGCTGAAGGCCGAAAGATCTTGTAATGATTGTGGCGAGAAAGGCCACTACTGGAGGAAGTGCCCTAAGCGGACAGGGAAGAGTGCTGATTCCTCAGCCTCAGCTGCGAAGACTACGGCATTTGTGCACTTAGAGATGGTGGACTCCGATGCTTCATCATCTTCGAGCGAGGAGGTAGTTGGCTTCACCGCGAAGGATACCCGGGAATGGATTCTCGACAGTGGTGCTTCCAGGCACATGACTCCATCCCGTGACTTCTTTCTGGATCTGAAACGGCAGTCAGGTCGTATCTTTATTGGCGATAACTCCACTATTCCGATACATAGTGAGGGCCGGATGGAGATTATTCCCGACGGCAAGGGGGGCAAGCATGCTTCCCGTGTTCTTTATGTCCCTGCTCTGGGTTTTCATCTTCTGTCAGTGCATGAGGTATGCAAGACTGGCTTTCGGGTGGAATTTGAGGAGCATTCAGTTGCTCTAAGGGACCGTGAGACAGGCAAAGTTGTTTGGGAAGGCGGTGTGGAGAATGACATCTACAAGCTCTCTGCACTCTCCTCCTTGACAGGCTCTCAGGTCGGAGATTTGTGGCACTTTCGTTTTGGCCACTTAAATGTGGATGCTTTGCGGCGCGCCTTCCGGGACCAGATGGTGGTTGGCTTGCCAGATGTTGGTAATAGGCAAGGACGCTGTAGTTCTTGCATACGTGGTAAGCAGCACAGGGAATCCTTTCCGAAGCAAGCTTCCAAGCGGGCTTCGAAACCATTGGAGTTGATTCACACTGACTTGTGTGGACCACAGCAGATACCATCCTTGGGAGGATCTCTCTACTTCATGCTGCTTGTTGATGATTGTACCAGATTCACGTGGGTCTACTTTCTTTCCCAGAAGGACCAGGCTTTTGCTCGGTTCAAGGATTGGCACGTGATGGTGGAGAAAGAGTCTGGATTTCAGGTCAAGACTCTCAGGGCTGACAAAGGAGGTGAATTCTCCTCGATTGTATTTTTCCGGTTTTGTGCAGATCATGGCATCAAGAGGGAATTGGCCAATACCGGGTCGCCTTCGGAGAATGGAGTTGTTGAACGTAAGAACAGGACTGTGGTGGAGATGGCGAGGACCATGCTGGAGCATCGTGATCTTCCTCGTCCACTTTGGGGTGAGGCTATGGCAACGGCTGTCCATACCATTAACCGCTCTCCGACGACTTCTGTACCCCATATGACTCCATTTGAGGCATATTTTGGCAGGAAACCCGATGTCTCGCACTTCCGTGTCTATGGGAGTGATGCATATGTACATATTCCGAAGAAGCAGAGGGGGAAGCTTGACTCCAAGTCCCGCAAGCTGGTATTTGTGGGGTATAATTCTCTTTCCAAGGGATACAGGTTGTATGATCCAGAGAGGAACGAGATTGTTGTCAGCTTTCCAGCATCCACTGTCGAGGAGCCGCCACTTCTTGGAGATCCAGAGGAGTCTGATGATGATTCCCAGTCTACTACTCCAGTTGATCCACCTCAGTCATCACAGGAGGTTGAGCCGGCAGCTGGAGTTGAGCCCCCGCGACCACAGGAGGCTCCACGATCTGTTCGAGTACCTAGGTGGTTGTTAGACATCCTTCGGGAGTCAGGTGTCACGGAGCTACCCTTCGAGTGGACCACAGAGGATGGCCTTCGAAGGTTACATCGAGTTCGAGATAAAAGCAACACGGCGGAGCTTCTTCAGGTGAACTATGCTCTGATGTCTCGTATCATGCGGGATAAAGAGCCCACTTTCGTAAAGGAAGCCCTTTCATAGGATACTTGGAGGAAAGCCATGCAGGTGGAACTTGATGCCATCGAGAAGAACAACACTTGGGAGTTGGTACCGAGGCCGTCGAAGCGGTCAATCATTGGTGTCAAATGGGTCTTTAAGACCAAGTACGCGTCTGATGGCTTGGTGGACAAACACAAAGCCAGGCTTGTGGCTAAAGGTTATGCTCAGCGGCCAGGCATCGACTACGAGGATACCTTTGCACCAACAGCGCGGATGACCACGATTCGGACCGTTCTTGCCCTTGCTTCTTCTCAGAGGTGGCCCGTGTACCAGATGGATGTAAAATCTGCGTTCCTTAATGGTGACCTGCAGGAGGAGGTGTACGTTGAGTAGCCTCCAGGCTTTATTGTTCCAGGATCGGAAGGGATGGTTTACAGGTTACGTAAGGCCTTGTATGGTCTTAAGCAGGCTCCCAGGGCTTGGAATCAGAAGATTGATTCCTTCTTTATTCGGACTGGATTTCAGAGATCGGTTGCAGATCCGAACCTGTATCTCTTTCGGGAACGCGGCATGGTCACACTCATCATCCTTTATGTGGATGATCTCATTCTCACCGGCGGTCATGTGGAGCACATTGGAGTGACGAAGGCTGCCTTGTCAAAGGAGTTTGAGATGACCGACTTAGGCTTACTTCACTTCTTCTTGGGATTGGAGATCTGGCAGACCCAGAGGGGGTTTCTCGTCTCTCAGCAGCGGTATGTTCATGAGTTGCTTGAGGCCTTTGGGATGGAGAACTGCAAGCCTATTACCTCGCCGATGGACCCGAACACAAAGTTAACCGTTACAGATCCTTGTGAGCCAGTTGATGCCTCGCAGTACCGGAAGTTGGTTGGTTCATTGATCTGGTTGCTGAACACCAAATTGGACTTGAGCTTCTCCGTGGGGCTGTTGAGCTCTTTTATGCAGACGCCATTGAAGACTCATTGGGACGCAGGATTGCGGATCTTGCGGTATCTGCAGAGTACGAAGGATCTGGGACTCTTTTACACAGGAGGGAATGGAGTCAAGCTCCAAGGTTGGAGTGACTCAGATTGGGGAGGAGATCCAGACACAAGGAGATCTACTTCAGGATACACTTTTACCCTCGACTCAGGAGCAGTTTCTTGGAGTAGCAAGAAGCAGCCAACTATTGCCCTTTCTTCGACAGAGGCAGAGTATCGGGCTGCTTGTGGTGCTGCTTGTGAGGTTGTATGGCTGCGGAGGCTGCTAGGCGAGATTGGGTTTCCACAGAGGGAGCCCGCAATCATCCAGTGCGATAACCAGAGTTGTATAGCTATTGCTCGGAACCCGGTTTTCCATGCCCGGACCAAGCATATAGAGATACAGTATCACTTTGTACGTGAGAAGATCTTGGCGGGTGACATCTTGCTACTTTATTGTTCGACGGAGGACAATGCGGCGGACCTCTTCACGAAGTCTCTACCTCAGGCTACGCTCAAGCGGCACTCCAGCTTCCTTGGGTTGGTTTCACAGCCAGGAGCTGAGAGGGGGTGTTAGAAGTCATCTCCTGTCTATTTGTATACACCAGGGCCTCTGTTGTGGGTGTGCCCGCCCGTATATCATTTTTCCACACTCCCCGTATTTTTTCCCTATTTTTTTCCATTTTTCCTAGTGGTGGGAGGGCTGCCAGATGATGCCAGGAGCACCCCATTGCTGGCCGACTGGAGCTTGATCAGTCGTGGGCTTCAGGGCTGCTGGCCGACTGCTTTTTCATCAGTCGTGGGCATCAGGATGCTGGCCGACTGCATTTATGTAGTCGTGGGATTTTTCTCCAGTCGTGGGCACTCTCTGCTGCTGGCCGACTGCCCTCTAGGAGATGTATATATAGCCCCTCAGCCCCCACCACTTTCTCATTCAGTTTTTCCGGGATCTTGTGTATAGAGAAGAGTTTACACACCTATCTCTCTGTGTTTCTTGTGCTGATTATTTTCTGCAGTCTACTTGCTCTTGTCTACCCAAGTTTGGTTATCATTTCCGCTGCATATTCTGACATGGTTATCCAGCCTTGGGAGAGGTATAAAGAAAGTATGGGGCAGCCCATACAGGCTGCCCAGCTTTCAGAAAAGGTGGTATTCAGTACCCAGCCTCCCAGGCAGCAGGCGCCTAAGTGCCCAGCCCTATTTCCCATGCGCATGAGTGCCCAGCCATGCATTAAAGTGATGCGCAGCAGTTTATGTATTTTTTCCAGCATTTAATGCTGTGATCTCAGTCGTGGGCAGAAATGGAACTGGCCGACTGCTGTAGTTGGGCTAGTATAAAAGGGAGAGTCCACAATCCCATTCATTTATCTCATTCTCCACCAAGAGCTCAAGCATAAGAGGCTAGACAAAGCCAAGAGGGTGCTAAGCGAAGGGGTGACGGATTCAGGTCAAGGGCAGGGTATTCGCAGCCAAGAAAAGTTCCAAGATTGTTGTATTTTCTTTCAAATTTCTCATCATTCTAATAAAGCAAATACACCATCCATGGTGGGGGCCCTACAGAGGGTAATTGGGACCAAATACTGTGTCCTCTCCACCTCTCCCTCTCTCCCTCTCTCTCTCTCTCTCTCTATTTTTTGCACTTCTCCTTTCAGTTTATGCGTTAATTTCCATCGCGAAAAGAGTGCTGAATTCTGAGTATTGAAGTTACCGATTCTTCTCCGAAGCTTCCGCATATTACAGGAGAAGTGGAGAAGCTGGTGGTAGAGTTGGGGTGGTTGAGGAAGGAGGAGGGACCTTGATGGTAAGCTCGGGATGAGAGTGAGAATCATCTTAGAGTTCAACAAAGTGAACATTGCGAGAAATCACCAAGGATCGCGACTCTAGATGCCATAATTTGTAAGCTTTGGAATGAGAGCTATATCCAAGGAATTTACACTTCCTGGACTTGGGATCAAATTTGGATGTGTCAGAATCACGGATATGAACATAGGCATCACAACCAAAAACCCTAAAATGAGAGACGAAAGGTTTCTATCTAGTAAAAGCCTCCTCTGGAGTCGTATGAGAAACCGCCTTTGCAGGAGAACGGTTGATGATGTAAATAGCAGTGCTCATAGCTTCTCCCCTGAAAGAGGGAGGAAGATTAGAAGAAGAAAGCATGGTACAAACCATCTCCTGAACAATCTTGTTCTTACGTTCAACCACACCATTCTGTTGAGGAGTATGAGGTGTTGAAGGGATGATAGTCGGTGTAGAAGCCATGGAATCCTCCTCTTGAATTTACTGGTGCCACTAGTCCGGGGTAGAGCTAGATACAAAATTATAATCCAGGGTAGGGATAGAATACAAAATTAGGCAAGGTGAGGGAGGGCTGGGAAAAAATAAAACGCAGGTGCTGCTGTAGGAGAAACGCAGCAGAAAAACACTGATTTGTGCGAAGAAGTAGATCTTCAAAACGCAGCCACCAAGGGAGCAAAGGAGAAAACATGCAGGGTGAAAACTCTTCTTGCTGATCTTGGGAAGCACACAATCTCTAATACCATGTGAGAATACGTGAATATGAAGCGGAAGAAAATAGAGATCACACAAGAGAGAGTAGACAGCCAAGAGAGATCCAACACTTGAGCCAAGAACTGAAAAGTATTGAATGAATTATGAAGGCACAATGGCCATGCTTATATACATCTCATGTAGAACAGTCAGCTAGTAGCACTGGAGGACAAATGTCCACGATTGATAAAAATGCCTAAAATATGGGAAAAATCCCTAAAACTATCAAATAAATATATGGATAAAAAGGGGCATAAAATGGAGTGAAAGAGAGCTGGAGATGACATATGCAACAGAGGAGAGGATGGGGGGGTGAGGAGGCAGGCGGGAATGAAGAGGCGATGGGACAGGGATGAGGAGAGGGCTGAGAGCAAGTTGAAGGCTAGGGAATGGTGGGGGGATTGGATCTCCTCAGAAGGGCTGACTAGAGGAGGCTCTTGAGCTTGCGAGCCCTCCAAATGCTAGAGAGGCAGGTCCAACAAAGAAGCTCCCATTTGGTTGTGCTGGCAGTTGATTGGCCTGTGGAATCTCTGGACTGCTTTGCATCTAGATCCTGTGATAATTGTGAGAAACGTTTTGCCATAATACGTCGAGGCCCGCGCAAGGGGATTGCTGTCCCACGTCAACTGGGGTGCCGAGGCCGGTCAGACAGGGGTGAGATGCATCCTTAGATGCTTCCAGGGGTGGAGGAGAACGCCTCTCGCTGGTGCAAGGGCGGGGGCGGTTGCTTGATTGATTGCCCTGGTCCATGGAGCAAATCAAAGTGGAGCCGCTAGGGGGAGGCTGGCCGCCACTTGAGCATTGGTGCAGGCAGGCCTTCGTGAGATGCTCTATTCGACAGCATATGAAACACTATCCAGGGAGTCCAGAAAACTTTACCTGTTGCTAAACCGTCGAGGCGAGGTATCAAGATGAACTGGGGGAGACTCTCTGCCGAAGCTGCTGTCTAAGGGTTGCGGTACTCTTTGGGGGAAGCAAACTGTCACTGGAAATCCTGACGCAGCTGGCAGGGGATTTGAGTGGACAAGAAGCCTTGGTGCCATCAAGAAGAATACACATGAGCATCGTGTAACATAATGGGGCTCTATTGCAGGACTCAAGTCCGCCAAGGTGGCAGTGTTGAACTCCACTTGAATGGAGTTGTCCCAGGAATTGGATGTCGGAGATCTGTCCTTGCTTCCTTTGCAAGAGGTCCCCAATCGAGCCCCTGGTTGGTCGGATGCAGAGGAGCTTACAAACCAATGAGGAGGCTTGCAAAGAGGCAACATTTGTTGACAGGAGCAGGACATCCACTTTAGAAAGATGGTAGTGGAGGATGGTCTCGATAGGGGAAGGTGCAGTGGTTATGAGGGGTTATAGAAGCTCTAGGATGTACCTCAATATGTGTCACCAACGTGGTTCGTTCTCAGTCAAGGTGGGTTCCAGCCATCTCACCTCAGGGCTTTGGGTTAATCAACCTCTTGTTCTTTATCAAAAACTAGGTCCCCCATACTGTGGCCTTCCTGCTCCACCATAAGATAAACTGGCACGACTGTAAGTCTCCAAACTCTGGCCTTCCAATTCTTGGGGAATTCTGCATGCCTGTTAGTTCCACTGAAATAAATGTACTTGTGGCCCTCACTGCCCCATTGTTCTTTTAGACTCCCAAAACGGCTAGGAAGGTTCTGGTCTTGTTGTGGATAAATGCAATGATATAAGCTGGGAGTTCAATCATGGTTAGCGCCCTTACATAGCGCCCTTACATTTTCAGACTCCCTTGTGAAATCAGAGATTCGCTTACAGCTGAGTAGCTTCATTAGAATGAGAAATTGTAGGAGAGATTTTACTGTCGTTTATTCTGGCTGCATTGTTTAATGCTAGCATTTGATTATCCGACGAGGTGGTGGTTGCTTGCTTGCTTTTTCAGGTGTGAGTACTGCTCTGTGGAATTCACTCTTAATGTCAAATGCACCTCCGATCAAACGCTCGATGTGACAAGCCATGATCTTATTCCTACTGAGCAGCAATATCCAGTATATCCAGTTGGTTTCCTTGATCGCAGTGAGTACAGCACTTTTGCTGACGAATCACCTGAGCAGAGGCAAGTCATGTTTGGATTTCAATTCTCTTTTATACATGCAATGTTGTAAATATATCCCACAGTTACAACCTACAGAAGCAAAAAGAAAAAGGACTCTTATTAACAGGTTAAACTCTTGTAACATACATGTGGCCTTCATCGCCTACTTCTGTCAGGCAATTTTTATTAAATGAAGCTTTGTTCATACTTTGTTAGTCAATGCTTTTGTAAGCCTGTTCTTTTGTTCTGATTTTGGTTGCCACAGAGGAATTCTTATTGTCAAGCTGAGGCGTGGCCAGGAACTGAAGCTACGTGCCATTGCAAGGAAAGGGATTGGCAAGGATCATGCCAAGTGGTCTCCTGCTTCAACAATCACTTTTCAGTATGAACCTGAAATACATATCAATGAGGCGTTGATGGAAACCCTTACTTTAAAAGAAAAGGAGGAATGGGTGGAAAGCTGTCCCACAAAAGTGTTTAACATTGATTCAAATACTCATCAGGTAAAGTGTATCTCTATAAGTTGGACTCCTGAGTCAAGCTGGCCAAAGTAGATATTCAGAAGCTGCATAACGAGACCTCTTTGCTATGTACAGGTTGTAGTGGTTGATGCAGAGGCCTATGCATATGACGATGAGGTTATCAAAAAGGCTGAGGCCATGGGCAAACCTGGTCTTGTGAACATAATCAGCAGGGATGACAGCTTTATTTTTACCATTGAGTCTACTGGAGCCTTGAAAGCATCTGAGATGTTCTTGAATGCTATAGATATTCTGAAGACAAAGCTTGATGCTGTGCGACTATCGATGGAAACAGAAGAGAATGATGATCAGTTTGGTGAGCTAGGTGCACACATGCGTGGTGGTCTTTAACTATTGTAAGATCCTGAATTAAGTTTTGAGAATCAGAAATTTGGAAGTATACATATGTAGCTCAGATGGTCAGAAGTCATTTTGGAGCTTGTATCCTTCCTACTTACCAATTAACGGGGTCGTAGGGTACTCTTTTGTTGGGTACTAGTATACTACCAGCGATCATACCTTAAAATTACAAAACCTAACGTGCAGGTTTTTGGTCTCAAAATGCTTGTCAAAAGGACACGACACGTGTCAAACAACTATTGTAATTACAAAGGTCAAGTGTGGTTGGGTTTTAAAAAAAAATTGATCGTATAGTGGGTCCCTTGGTTATAAATGTCTTCAAAAAGTTATAACATTAGCATATATGGATGTGATGGGTTCTTAAGAAATATTGGAAGTCTTCCATGGGGTAATGAGGATTTGTAGAAGTGGAGCCATGGAGTATTCCCTTTGTATACAAAGATTTCTAGACACGAAGGAGATAGCTGACATACAAGAGATTCTTGTCATAAGTCATAACAGGAGACTAGAAAAACATGTAAGAGGAGACCTGAGATTCTTGTTATGTGAAAGAAATCTTGAAGGACAAGATAGCAAAGCATATGCCTAGGGACATTCCATCATTTTAAAATAATACCTTCCATCTATAAAAGGTGGTTGGAGCTTCTCTCTCAATTTTGAAGCAATCAAGTGATGCAAATTTCTCAAGGGTGTTAAAATGTCTCGCATTCCAAGTTCATTAGTCATGTATGTGCATTGTAAATTCGCATTTAATCATTGAGATATAGTTTGGCATTCCTAGGCTGCACATTCTGCATGCTTCATTACAACTGTCGCATAAATTCATGGTGGGTCATAATCTTAGAAATGTTCAGTTAAGGTAAAAGCATAACTTTCATTACAAAATCTCTCATTAAAAAAAGTCAACAGGAACACAATTCCAATCACCATAAGGAGTCATAGCCCCACCTATGTGGCCTTAAATGTCCACATTACCTCAATCTCAACCACATTACTTTTTCCCTTTTACAAGTCATGATACACAAGTAACCTCTGATCCCATGAATTGTGCAATGACACAATTATCTGTCTTCATCTATGTGAGATTGCAAGATCACATTTCCAACACCCCCTTTGATCTAGTAGTCCTTGACTCCTTCCAACATACACCTATAACTTGGTTACGCTAAGGATTGGCTTGGGACCCTAACTCTTGGCATGAGAACATTGACTTACCAATGTGTCCAGAGGACTTTAAATCGTAGTACTCTTTGAACGACCATTTGAAAGATCATTTGTTGATAGTAGGCTTGAGAGTCCAACAACATTTGGTTCATTCTTTAAGGAATGTAGCCATTTATGACAAGGGTTACAACACAATTTAAGGGAAAAAAAAGACAGCCCAATCCGATGAAGATTTTATCCACGGCCTTTCCAACCCGCTCCATCTCTTGATTGAGATTAGACTATACGTTTTTTCATCTCTAATTTAAGGTCAACTAGTGGTGCAATATTTTTATGAAGGTGTGACTCTTGGTTGGAGAAAACCTTGGTCTCTTCTCCATAAGCAGGATGAAAAAAGTCTAGGTTAGTGCATATGGTTTAGAAAAGCCATGTGCATTGTATTTTCTCTCTTACTATAGATTACAAAAACATATGTACTTCTTGCATGTGTTACTGTGTGTAGATATATCACCACATTGAGTATATGCTCTTTCTCTTTATGAACTTGTGTCCACTTATCATGCAATGAGCTAACGTGAGCTTATAGTCTCGTGAAAAAAGGACGTGAGCACAAACACCATTAATTATGCTTAAGAACTTTAATCACCCCTATCAAGTTCAATTTTAAAAAAAAAACTCCAAAAACGAGGCCAAACCATCCTCGGTGGTGGTTGGGAGACGTGAGTCCATAGACCCATGAAAAAAGGACCTGAGCTTAGAATGTAAGCTGTAAGCATAGAGACGTGAGCCTTAAGTCTATACACAATGTGAGTCGTGAGTCTACAAACATGAGCCTAGAGGTAGGTAAACCTAGTATTGTACTAGCCAATTAAAACTATTTTGGAGACTTGAGGTAGGTAAACCTAATATTCAAGACTACCTTAAAGAATTAAGTTTGTAGTCTTGTGCAAAAATAAAGTGCAAGTCTAATAGATGTGAACTTGGAGATGTGAGCCATGAGCTTGGAGATGTGAATATATAGCAAACATGAGCCATGAGTCTACAAACATGAGTCATGAGTCATGAGTCATGAGTCTAAAAGTTCCTTTTGAAAACTTGAGCCCATATTCCCATGGGAAAAAAAGAGACGTGGGCCTAGAGATGTGTGTCATAAGTTTGTAAACGTGAGTTGTGAGTCTAAAGGTGTGAGTCTATAAATGTGAGTTTGCAAACATGAGCCATGAGTCTAGAGGAGTGATTCTATAAATGTGCGCCTAAGGGTAATTAAACCTAATATTATTCCAGCCAATCAAAATTGCCTTGAGAAGACTTGTTAAGGAAACATCTACTTATGTCCTATAAATGTGAGCCTAAAGGTTGGTAAACCTAATATTATACCAGCTAATCAAAAGTGCCTTAAGAAGACTAGTTAAGAAAACATCTAGTTATGTCCTATAAATGTAAGCCTAAAGGTAGGTCAAGCTAATATTGTACAAGTCAATCAAAATTGCCTTGAGAAGATTTGTTAAGGATGCACCTTCTCATATCCTATAAAGGTGTTCCTATCATAAAATCTATACAAGCAACAAATTCTAAAGAAATATCTTTTATAATTATTAGAGCATTAAGCACAATTATCACCTACCATTACCAAACCTATCATAGGGGAGAAGCCCTATGCACTACTTGGAATATGTGTCATAGTAGGCGTATTTCACAAAACAAAAGCTTGTGAGCCTATTTCATAAACAAATCTGTGAGCCCAACAAGACATGAGCCGTAAGCCCCACTAAGCAAAGGCATGAGCCCACAAATGTGAGCCCTCACATAAGACGTGAGCCTACCAAGTGTGCTAGCTCATCAGACATACGTGAGCCTGTTTCATACAAAATAGAGGTATGATTCCACTAGACGTGAGCCCATAAAGGCATGAGTCCACTAAAGGCATGAGTCCACTAGATGTGAGCCCACAAGCGTGAGCCCATAAAGCATGAGCCATGAGCCCAAAGGCGCACCCACATATGTGTGCCTATAAACAAGAGCCTAACAACAAAAAAAGATTAAAAAAACAAAAAATAAAAGTGAAACTACACACACACACACACACACACACACACACACACACACACATTTTTGCAACTTAGGCAAAACACGTGTTTGAATCCATCCATAACCCCTTTTGATGGTGAACTTGTTATGAACTAATTGTTGGAAATGACAATCCATTCCGAGTATGGTGTATCAAACCACACCTTCTCAAACCCATCTAGCCTTTGGTACTAGCATCGACTGCACCAACTCTCACAATATAGTGCTTCTTTGTTGTAAGAAGGCAAGGGAACTTCAAATCTACCAAAACATACTGGTTTGGATCATTGGTAATAAGCTTAAGCTTTAGAGGTAGAAGTCAGCATTCACAATTGATGTGGAAAGGCTTCCCAAAATTGGTGTTTTTGGGCATCTCATTTCACTTCTTTTGCTATAGTTTTTGCAAATGAAGGAATTTTTTAGTGCTTCAAAAAGACAAATTGTAGTACTCTTGAAAGAAAGTAACTGGGGTGGGTTAGTCCCTCACCAAGGGAGTGGCTCATGAAGGAGTCATCACTTAGCATCTCACGGGAGAAGCTCACCATTGATTCTTGGAATAGATAACATTATCATGAATGAGCCATAATCCCATTTACATTGATATTTATACTCCACCCAAGAGTTCACACCTACTTACTAGTTGTCCATGGCCTTGGGCCCATAATGCTTTCTTACAAACCATCCCTTCCCCAATGGTTTCGTCCTCGAAACCTCAAACGAATACCCCAAATTCGGAGAAGAATGTTCCATGTGGCTGAATTTACACCAACCCATATTGCTCTATCAATGCTTCATATCCCTCCAATGCTGAAATAGGTTGCCATGAAGCTTCTTCCTTAGGTAAACCTTTCCATTGAACAAGATACTCCACCAAGGTACGAGTGCGAAGTACCTTTTTCCTTGTACCCAAGATAGCTTCTGGAATGTATTCAATCATTCCCTCTTCATTCATTGGAGGTAACTCATCAACCATTTGATCGATCATACCCACATATCCTTTCAAGTGAGAGACATGAAACACATCATGAATCTTTGTTGTAGATGGAAGTAAGAGTTGATATGCAACCTCCCCAACTCTTCGTATCACTTGATAAGGACCATAATAGCGATGAGCTAGTTTGGTGTTGGTGCTTCCCTTCAAAGACGCATATCTTGACTTTGGTATTCTCAAAAGAACCCAATCTCCCACTTTGAATTCCAATGGTCTTCGATGAACATTGGCATATTGTCTCATTTTCTCTTGTGCAACCTTCAAATTACTTTTGCATTGTTGCAACAAAGCTTGCATCCTTTCAGCTTCCTCCTTGGCATTATGGTTAGAAGTCTCATATGTACCCACCAACATAGGCAAATTGACCTTGTAACCATATAAAGCCTCAAAGGGTGACATGCCAATGCTCACATGATATGTTGAGTTGTAAGCAAACTCAGCCAAAGGTAACCAATCATCCCATGTGCTTTGAGTATCATGACAATAGTGGCGTAGATATGTTTCCACCCATTTGTTTACTCTTTCTGTTTGACCATCGGTTTCGGGATGATAGGCGGTGCTTGGAGTAAGCTTGGTTCCCATATATTCAAACAATGTTCTCCAAAAAGTGCTCATGAATTTGACATCGCGATCACTCACAATTTGTGATGGCATACCATGCAACTTGAAAACCCCATCAACAAATTGCTTGGCAACATTTTGGGCTGAATATGTGACCTTGGAAGGAATGAAATGGGCCACTTTGGTCAATCTATCCACCACAACATACAAGCTGTCCCACCCTTTCTTTGTGCGCGGAAGGTTAGTAATGAAATCCATTGATATATGACTCCATTTGCCTTCGGGAATGGGCAATGGCTGAAGCAAACCTCCCGGTTTATGTGTAGGATCCTTGTTCAATTGACATGACTGGCACCCACTTACACAAGCATGAATGCTCTTCCACACCCCCTTCCAAAAGAAACTTTTCCTTATTGCATCAAAGGTTTTGTAGACACCCAAATGACCAGCCATAGGAGTACAATGCATCTCTTCCATGATCTTCTTGATAAATGATGAAGTAGGAACCAAGTAGACTTTTCCTTTGTAGTAGAGGAGACCATTTTTCAGCTCATAATGGGGTAACTCTTCACATACACCTTGCTGTAATTTCTGCACTATTTGTGAGGTTTCTTCATCAAACAAGTACTCTTCTTGTATCTCCATGATCCAATCTTTATGCACCTCAGAAATAGCATACAATGAGCAGGCCCACATACAAGACAAGGAATTGGCAACTACATTTTCTTTGCTCTTTGTGTATGTGATTTCAAAATCATAGTTTTGTAGTGTTGCTACCCACCTTCTTTGCTTAGGAGACAAATTGGGTTGTGTGAGGAAATACTTCAGCACCCTATGATCACTTCTCACATAAAAATGACTCCCATATAAGTAATGGTGCCATTTCTTGATAGCATGGAGTATAGCAATCATCTCTTGCTCATACACATGGAGTTCTCTTTCTTTGTCATTCAGCTTTCTACTTTCATAAGCAATGACTCCATGGTCTTGGTAAAGTACCGCACCAATCCCTCTTCCACTTGCATCCGCCCTTATTGTGAAAGGTTTGGTGAAGTCTGGACATACCAAAATAGGTGCTGATGTGAGCATCTTCTACATATCTTCAAAGCTTTTGTTGGCAATGGCATCCCAAAAGAAGGTTTCCTTCTTCAATTTGTCCGTCTCATTGGGGCTGCAATTTCTGCATAGTGGGCAATAAAGCGCCTATAGAATGAAGATAACCCCAAAAACCCCCTCAATTGAGTAGTGTTTGAAGGAACCGGCCAATTCCTAATACATTCCACTTTCTTTGGGGATCCACACAAATGCCATCCTTGCTCACAATGTGACCCAAATATTCCACCTCATGTGCCATGAAGGTACATTTTGTCTCCTTAACATACAACTTGTTTTGCCTCAAGACCTCCAAAACCTCTTTCACGTGCTTCAAATGCACTTCCTCATGTTTGCTATAGATAAGTATGTCGTCGAAAAAGACCAATACAAACTTGTAGAGGAAAGGTTGAAGCACTTTGTTCATCAATGCTTGAAAAGTTGCCGGTGCATTGCATAATCCAAATGGCATAACCATGAATTGGTAAAGACCCCTTTCTGTACGAAATGCTGTTTTGAACTCATCACCACTTTTCATCCTTATTTGATGGTATCCGGAACGCAAATCAATCTTTGAAAAGCATGTGGCACCCTTCAACTCATCCAAAAGATCATCCACCCTTGGTATTGGAAAACGATTTTTGATGGTGATCTTATTCAAATCACGGTAATCAATGCACATGCGGAAAGTACCATCCTTTTTCTTCACAAGTAGCACCGACGGAGAAGCAAAAGGAGATTGACTTGGTTCAACCCATCCCATGTCAATGAGTTCTTTGACTTGCTTTGCCACCTCTTCCTTTTCAACCTTTGACAAACGATAGGGAGGCTTGTTGATTGGTTTGGCATTTGGTTCCAAATCAATAGCGTGATCAACACTCCTCTTTGGCGGCATTGATTTTGGCATGGTAAACACATCTTCATAATCCTTGAGTAGCTTAACCATGTCCACATTTTCGATGCAATCCTTTTTGCTATTATCTTCCTCTTTGCAAAGCTGTAGTACATAAACATAGCCCTCTTTCTTGAACTCTTTCTTCATTTGAGTAGCATTGATCATGAAGAGCTTGGACCCTTGCATTCCATTCAATGTAATAACCCGTCCATGATGCACAAAACTCATGAAACTTTTCTGTAAGTTCATGGTAAAAGAGTTCAAAGTGGACAGCCAATCACATCCAAGTACTATGTCAATTGGTCCCAACTCAATCACCAAAAGATCAACTTTGCAAGAGTAGCTCTTGGACAACTCCAATTCTGTACTTTGACACTTCATATTGCAACCCATTGAATCACCATTGGCCACTTGCACCATGTGCTTGTTTGGTAAAGAAGTTGGTTGCATTTTAAGAGTGTTCAAAGACCTTTTATTGACAAAACTATGCGTGCTTCCAGTATCAATGAGTGCATATGCTGTTCTCCCATTCACCTTGATCTTCAATCTCAATGTGTTGGCACCCTTACTTCCCGCATAAGCATCATGAGAGATTGTACACAAGGTAGTATGTGCACTATTGTTTTCATTCCACACGCATAGAGGCATCCCATCATCCATTTTGTCATGAGCAAACTTTAGTTTCCCACCCGGATCAAAAGGAAACTCGGGATTTTCTTCATCAAAACCATCATCATGAGAACCTCCACCCTCATGAGGATCTCCCCATCCTAAGGCATCATTGCATTCAAGGAATTCCTCCTCCTCATGATTAGCATTGTCCTCAGTGATAATGTAGCTTATGGAAATATCCTTGGATTTGCATACTTTGAAGTGATCCTTGTTCCATTTTTCTCCACATTTGAAACATAGACCTTTGAGCCTCATTTCATGCAAACGGTCCTCCTTGATAACCTTGCTTTTTGAACCCCCATTTGCTGGCTTGGACTCATTATATGTAGCTTTGTTGGACATAAATGGTGGTTTAAATGGAAGTCTATTAGACCCTCTACCATACACGGTAGGAAACCTTGGAAGATTAGGTCTTGTGTTTGCATGAGAACCCATGTCAGTCCTTGTGATCACTTCCCCTTTGATATTCCCTTTGCTAGCCCACTTTGTCAAATACTTCTCTTCATGAATTTCTGCAAGCATCATTGCCTTCTTCAAAGTGGCGGGTTCATGAGACTTGACATCACCACTAATAGGAGCTTTCAAGCCCCTTATATACTTGACAACAAGATAATGCTCATCAAAGTCGTCCAAGTATAATAGAAGCTTTAGAAACTTATGAGAATATTCCTTCACGGTAGTGATTTGCTCTAGCTTGTCCCATTCCACAATGTGATTGTCCCTTTGCATGCGAGAAGTAAACACTTCTGCCATGTCATTCTTGAATTCTTCCCAAGTAGTGATGACATAACCATGAGATTGCTTCCTCCTCCACCAAGTGTGAGCAAAACCTTCAAGATGAAGTGAGGCGAAGTAGACTTTGGTAATCTCGCTCCTTGGGCTGATTTCGAAGTAGAGATCCATCTTGTTTGCCCACTCTTCAAAGTCTTCGATAGAATTTGATTCTCCTTTGAACTTATTAAATATGATTTTGTCCTTCACAGCATTGTCAAAATCACCATGCATTCTTGAACCCCTCTGCCGTGCTCTTGGATCATCAAATCCTCTTCCTTCACCCAAGTGTCTATGCATTTGCTCATCTTCCAATTGCCAATCACCTGCATCTTTAAATCCCTTCTGTTCATACCCTCTTCTTGCATCTTGCATAAAGGATGAAGTTCTTGGAATACTGGCATTGGATCTCTCATAAGAAGCATCACCCATAGGTCTCTTGCCCTTGTCCATGTAAGAAGAATGTGGCATCATTTGAGGTGGCATCATTTGTCTTACTTTGTTCTCTTCTGGCATAGAAGGCTTTCCATCATGTTTGGCATCATAATGTATACCATCCATTGCATTCATATCGGCTTCTTGGTTGAGCTTGAGAGGAGCCAATGCACTAATGGCTTTCTCCAAGTCTTTTAACCCTCTTTGCATCACGTCATCCAGGTAGTGGTGTCGCTTGTCGAACCGTTCCATGAGGTGTTCACCAAATTGTTGTTGCCGATTTGTTTGGTTATTTTCAATCCTTTGAAACATACTCTCCATAGCCATTAACATCATGTCCACTGTTAGCGGAGTAGTTCCCAAAGATTGAGGCATTTCCACTGGCTGAGATTCATTTGGAGATGGTGCTTTTATGGTTGAACTTTCTTCATTCCTCGTTGATGAACTCGTTGCCATCATTGCTTCCGGTTGTCTTTGATCATTTTCATTCCGGGCTCCCTTGTTTTGACCTCCTCTAGTCATTTCCATGCGCGTAATTGATCCCTCCTTGCAAAGACCACTTACTTGATTTTTTTTTTCTCTATTAAAACGGTATCCGATTTGGGTGATCTTTATATCGATGTGAAGCTCTTGACGAGACGAATAAGAATCCCCAAAAATAGATCTGAAAAAGTCAACAGCCTTTGACCAATCAACTGTACCGGCTGAAAGTCAACTCTTGATGTTAACCGCTCAATTCTTATCCGATTTGGGTGATCTTTATATCGATGTGAAGCTCTTGACGAGACGAGTAAGGATCCCCAAAAACAGATTTGAAAAAGTCAACAGCCTTTGACCAGTCAACTATTCTAGCTGAAAGTCAACTCTTAACTTTGACCGCTCAATACTACTCCGATTTGAGTGATCTTTAGCTTGTTTGAAAGAGGTTTTCGGGTAGATTGAAGAGCTTTCAGGACAGATTTGAAAAGCTTTTGAAAAACCCTAGAAATTCAAGGATTTGTCCTGGCTGCAACAAGTAGGCAAATTTTACAAAAATTTTGCCATGGTCTCCCCTCTTTTTGCACCAAATCTCAATCAAATCAAAGCATCTCAATCAAGTATTAAAATCCTTATGCATTTGACCACTGTAAGCAATTCAATCCTCAATCATTTTTCCATCTGAGCATGTGACCTTATGGCATCAATTTTGTCCTTTTGCATAAGAAGTCGATGTAGAGGATTTGCTTGTTTGCTCAAGTCGAATGAAGTGGTCGATGAAGCGCGTCGATGCTTGCCGATCTCCCGGCCAAGCACTTCTCACCCCTTCACCAAGTTTACATCCAAGGTGAAGGTTGAGGCCATTTCTTTACCACCAAGTACCTAATCCTCTTCCTTACCGCGTTACCCGGCACTAACGGCAAGGAAGATTCAAGACATTCTCCCCTTGGCCTCTCCTCCAAATGCCAAGGTACCCTTACTTCATTCTAGATTCAAGGAATAAAATCGTGAGTTACAAGCTCAAATAAATGAGTAGAGTTGACTTACAATTGATTTATAGCATGACTCATGCTCATTCATATCATAATACATGGTTCATAGTGCTTCCTTCATCACATCCACTCATGGCAATGTCAATACATTTCCACATACATCAACAACATCCAAGTGTCACGGAGCGGTGATCTCGGGTCGTGTTCTGGGCGCGAGTTCCTGCTCGGGACTAGAAAATCCAGTACAAAAGTGAAAACAGAGAGCACTTGCTGAATCTTGCACCTCAAGACCTATAGCTCGTCTCGAAGAGGACGACGAGCCGGTCGTTTTGAGTACTAGAACTCCAAAAACGGAGTTCGTATGAGAGAGTTATGACCAAAAACGTGCAACCGGCAATGGAAAACGGTGTCACCAAAAAGTGGGCTTCCAACCCAAAACATTTTATTCAATCCCCCAAATGTGCCAAAAGCTATGCTCACTTATGCCAATATGCAAGGCATAGCATTGAATGGCTATGTGTAGCATTCAAGCATTCATAATGCATAAAGAGCAGCATGAATGGCCATGATTAAAGTCCAATTTCTGAAAATTAGGGTTTTATGTGTAATAAAACCTTGATTCACTCCATAGCTTGAAAGAATGCTTCAAAATTGTAAGGAAGTGATGGAGCAACTCACCAATGTCACCCGGGAAGCCTTAATGCTTGAATTTGTTGAAGGAGATGAAGATTATGGTCACTTTGGTGAAAAACGTGGGCAGCTTTGGTAGTGATTTTCAGCCACATTGGGAGCCCCATTGCTCATGGAAAATAGGTGAAATACTTCATAAAACATTGCTAGATACATGAGAGACTCAATGCCCTTTGCTCATGTTGAGATTCCATGGCTAGGGTTTGCAAGAAAGCTCCCAAACAAAAAAACGTTTTTGATTAACATCAAGATTAGAAATTTTTCCCAATTTGGTCCACTCATTCAAAAAGAATAGGTCCATGTGCTCAGATTTGAACCACAAACTCTACCTTAGCCATATCCCCTTCCCCCATGAATCAAATGAAGCAGAAATTTCACGAAATGAGAAGAAGAAAAGAAAAATTACTAATCATGGATCAAAAGCCATGCTCTGATACCAATGAAAGAAAGTAACTGGGGTGGGTTAGTCCCTCACCAAGGGAGTGGCTCATGAAGGAGTCACCACTTAGTATCTCACGGGAGAAGCTCACCATTGATTCTTGGAATAGATAACATTATCATGAATGAGCCATAATCCCATTTACATTGATATTTATACTCCACCCAAGAGTTCACACCTACTTACTAGTTGTCCATGGCCTTGGGCCCATAATGCTTTCTTACAACTCTAAGATCTTTGCAACAATGAGCTATTGGGAATCCTATTTTGAGTTCATATACATGAGATATTTAACTTTGAGACAGACTATATAAACGAGGTCACAGTGGTAAAGAAAGGGGTACACATTACCTTGCTTGCTATATGCTTCATACAAAGGTGATATGGTGGGGCTAATTTGTGTGTTAGTAAAGCTAATGGAAGGCTTCAATCTACACATGAAGTGTCTAAAGAAATTAATGAGTAAAGGCGATTGAGTAAAAGGGGAGTAAAAACCCATTCATGTTTCAATATTTCACCCAAATCTTCCTATTCACAACCCAATCCACTCTTCCAAACCCTCCCTTACCTTGTCTATGAATCTTATGGTGAATCAAAATATTTTTAACTAACAATGCATTGACTTTATTTTTTATTCCAAGAGATTAAGGGAAATCTTGCAATCACCTTAACCCTTTATTCTTCCCATACTTGGATATGTGCATGTGTATTGAACTTATTTTAAGATTAAGGGAAATCTTGCAATCACCTTAACCCTTTATTCATCCCATACTTGAAATAACATGGGATGTGCATGTGTATTGAACTTATTTTAAGATTGTGAGCCTTAATCAAGAAGAGAAGAAGATATGTGTTTTTTCATATGCATGAAAACACTTTGCTTGAGAGAAGTGAGAATTCTTCCTTGTGGATGTGACTCGTGGATACAATATATTGTATGTCCGGTATGCCAACACTTGCAAAGTGAAGGGTGTGTTATGTATGTGCCATATATATATAAGGAGAGAATAAATTTTAAAATTGGGAATCTTGTTGCTTCTCTTTTTCTTTTTTTCTTATTGTTTTTCTACACCATCTAACTCATCATGCGAAAGATACCCATCTTTCATGGAAGAAATCATGGGGAGGATCCAAAGGCTTACCTTTGTGAGTTTAAAAGGACTTGAAATGGTAATTGAGAAAGGAAGTCTAGATAATGGGCAAAATTATTACGTTCATTTTTTAGAGAGTGGGGCCTTAAGTGGGTAGAAGTCCAAGAGGAAGAAGTGTTGAGTAACTCAGATAACCTAATTGTAGCCTTGTTAGATGAATTCTTTCTTAAAGCATTGATTCTGTGAAGGGTTGTGTTGCAGGCTACTATGTTTAGAGAGTGAATTAAATGTTATTTGCATAGAACTTGGGTCAAGGAAGCCTCATCAATCATAATAGGGATTGATGGGTTGATCTTGTAGTAATTCATCTCTAGGTTAAAGCCTAGGATATGAAAATGGTCAAGTATAAAGGTACTGGCTGGGACCTTGAAACTACTAATTGAGGTTTCATCTTTCTAAAAGCATTGATTTTGTGAAGGGTTATGATGTGGGGTACTATCCTTAGAGAGTGAATTAAACATCATTTGCATAGAACTTGGGTCAAGGAAGCCTCATCAATCATAATAGGGATTGATGGGTTGATCTTGTAGTAATTCATCTCTAGGTTAAAGCCTAGGATATGAAAATGGTCAAGTATGAAGGTGCTAGCTGGGACCTTGAAACTGCTAATTGAGGTCTCATCTTTCTCAAAGAATTGATTCTATGAAGGGTTATGCTACAGGCTTCTATGTTTAGAGAGTGAATTAAATTTTATTTGCATAAAACTTAGGTCAATGAAGCCGTGGATATTAATGATGTACATGCTATTGAAGTGCAAAATAATGGATGTAATGTTATGCCATTGGATTTTCAAAGTGAAACATGTGATAGTAAAGTGGATGGAAATGTTGTGGATGAATTGGTTATTGGTTTTATTGATGAGGTCGATATGAAAGAAGCAGGTGGTCACTTTAAATGTGGTTCTAGATTTTTGTTGAAGGAGAATACTGAGGTGATTTAAGAAGAATGTCAAGTACAGGATGCTACAGTAGCAAGTGAAGCTACTTGGGATGTTGTTTTGCATGGAGATCATGGTGATGATTCCAATGTAAGTGGTTTTGATGACACGTGATAATGAAGGCTTGCTTATATAACCATCCCTTGTGGAATTTCTTCAAAGGAGGTATTCTTGGAACAAGAATTGCCAATAGGTGTTGATGTTGATGAGAATGTTTCTTCTTGTGCTCTCTTTGATATCAATGGTAATGTTGTGGAAAGGCTAGAACAAATCCATAGTAGTTATGAAAAATGTGGTGCCCTTAATCCTGTTGCAAGTGAGAAAGGTTTGGAAGGTGATGTTGGCTTTATGAATGATACGATTGAAGTTTTTTTGAATCTTGCCTTTTAAGTAGATTTGCATATGGAAAAGGTATTCATAAGGATGATGATGGTATTGATGATTTTTCTTATGATAATGCCATGGGGAAAGAACTTGTGAACTCCATTGTGGAAGAACATTATAACAAAGACAAGGAGCACGATAATGTATGTTTTTATGATTTTGTGATGAGCACTCACTGTGGAAGTTGTGATGAAATACCAAATGATGCATTTTCCCGTGAAATTTTATATAGGGCAATGATGATGAATGATTTTTGTAATGGCATGTATATTGATGAAGATCACATGGATGTTATTGTAGATGTATTTACAGGTGTGATAGCCTTTCATAGTTTGTTTAATGTGACTAGAAACTTAGAGATAAGCAATGGCTACATGTTCTACCAATGTGTGAAAGCTTTCAAAGAGAGGTTATGCTCTTAAAATGTGTTTTGGAGGTTCATACTTCAATAATGTACTTCAAAGGACCCACAAAATACTTCAAAAAGGCAATGGCTTACATGAGGGATCTTGATGCTAATTAGAAAAGGATTTAGTGCATGGTAAAAATGATACCCAAATCTTGCAGCCAATGAACTCTGAGGACAGAGTTCCATTTTTGTCCAAGAGAGATGTAATACCAAAAAAATTCTTTATCGGGAAGAGGCTTGTACAAGAAGCTAATGCTTATGTATGAATACTTTCTCATGAAGTTGACGGCACTTGGGAAGTTTGTATAAGAAGCTGATGACTTAGCGGCTCATCTTTTATGATGATTCGGCTCTAAATATCTTGTTTCACATGAAGGATTTCTATGTAATATTATGTATTGGGTGTGAGAATGAGTGAAGTAAATACCATGTGTATGATTTATAAATACATTGATATGGGTTATATAGTGAAGTGTGATAATGAGTGAAATGTTCATCATAAATGCCATGTGTATGATTTATAAATACATTTATATGGGTTATGGTGCCCCTCACAATGTATATAGAATTGAGAGTCGCTATAACCAATATAAATGTATTTTATATGGGTTATAGTGCCTCACAATATATATAGAATTGGTGATGAGTCATAAAATAGGAGATGTCCTTATGTCTACACATGGCATGAAATTCTAGTAAAATAAGATGCCTAAGACATGCCAAGCTTGTGGAGGTGTATGGAGAGCACGCGGAGGAGTGTGGAAGCATGCATAATAGAATCCGTTATAAGTATCATATGGATCAAGATAGTTTTGACATGTGTACTCGAGGGGCCATTGTGTGGGATCAAGGTGGGGTTGAGCCTATCTTCCAAGTCAACAAATCTTTGAATTCAGAAATCAAGAAAGCATATGTCAAAACTAGCTAAGAAGGACATGTGATACTGACATTCATGCTTAGGCAATACAAAGGTGAATGCTTCTTCTATCTCTTATTGTATTTCTTGAGAAGAGAGTGAGAAATCTTCTATTTAAGGAGTCCTCTTACTCACTTGCAATGCATATTAATACATTATCATATTAGCATATTGAGATATAGAGTTTCCTTAGATGATAAAGCGACCCTCACTCTTATATCTTATTGCTTTCCTACTTGATGTGTGATTTGATTATTAGTAATGGAATTCTAGTTTCCTTGGGTCTAGTAATAGCGATGTTCTAACTTAATAAGCATGTCAACATATATGATATGACTCATACTTGTGTTAATATTCTTTCTTATTGTATACTTATTACCTCTTCTAGCATGTGTCTAATTTAGTCTCATCCCTCACTTCTCATAATTGTGCACCCAACAAGGTCACAAATGAGGAGCCCTAGTATTTAGATCATTGAGAGTACAAAACATCCAAGGTTGCCAATAAGTAGAAAGCTCAAGCTTCAACCTTAAAGCAAGCAGCTAAAGGTGCATGCCCTAAAGGCTAAACGAGAACCAGACGTTCAAAAGAAGAAGACCTCGAAGAGCACGCAAATACCTAATGCACAATTAGTTGTATCAGGGAGAAACGACATTGTGACTATTAAAAGTGGTTTAGAAGAGAGCTTCAAAGCTTCATCCCTTTTGCGAATAAACCAAGTGATTTTTGCCTCAAACCAACTCTTCCCAAAGAAAAAAAGCCCATTTACTACGCAAACCTTCCAAAAAAACTCTAAGAGTACCCCAACTCCACGTTGGAGAAAGAGCGAATGAAACAAGCCTAAGTGGTGCATAATTAAAGCCTATTCTTGAGCAAGTGAATGATGATCGTACTTAAGCATATCCAAAATCCTATTCAAGAGTGCCAATCGTAGGACCTATGAGAGAACCTCAAAGCTTGGCAAAGTCCCAAAATTGTAACCATTTTCAAGAGGCAACAGAAAGAGCTAGTTTTGGAGCCTTTGCCTTTAGTACCAATTCAACTAAACCCCGCATTACTAGATGAAATAAAAAAAGACTTAGTGGGAAGTGATAGTTGGCCTTCCATGGGTTAACATAGTCATCATAATATTTTCTCCGAGGTGATAACTTCATATGGTCCCCTTTAGAGGCTCCTAGGTAAGATTTAGTGCACATCCTTTACACACTTATAGGTCGAATCCCACCACCAAGTGAGTGCAAATATTGCTCTTGAGACATATCAAGCCTCGCAATTTTCTTATCCTTCGAAGTTTAAGTCGCAATAAGTTCTTTTTTGCAAGGAAATCATCAACTTTGGAAACACTTGGTATCCGACATGAATGGGAATCTTAGAGCCTACACAGATAAATTTGAAGAGGAGAAGGATGAGCCATGCCACATTGAGCACTATCCTTCTATACTTAAGCTAAAGGACCAAAAGTTCCCATGAACAAGTGACATTTATTCATAGATACAAAATGAATGTCGTGTTACTTGTCATTTTTTAAAAGGGAACGATGATTTTTGTAATCTTGGATGAAGGTGCATGTGTCAACGTAGTAACCAAGGATTACTAGTGGGAGGCTTGGGAAAGCCCACCACTTATAGTAGGTGACATAAACCTTGTGGGTCAAGCTTGTTGATGGGAACTCAAGTAAACTATTAGGCGTCCTTCAAGATGCAAAGATAAGACCTTTAGACTAAGCTTCCACCAGAGCTACATAATGTGACCAGAGGGAATCTGAGTATAAATGATTATTTGGTGAATATTAATGGGCTTATAGATGCCCTTACTTCTAATGGATCACTAGTAGATGATATGGTATTGGTGATCTTAAGTGATCTTCTTGCAACACGAGTACAGTCAGTTTCAGACCTCCATTTGAGTTTAAGAGAACTTTCCTAATTTTCACGAATCCATGAGGAAATACATATTAGGAGAGGTTCATTCTCTAGAAATTCACATGAGCGGGCCTTCTACTCAAATAGAGGTAGTGGTGGCAGATCATCATCTAGAGGACGTAATGGTGGTCGATTTGAAAATTAAAACCAAAAGTAATAACAACAACAATAAAATCAATCTCATACAACTGGAAGAGGGAGGCTAGAGAGACCGAGGTGGTTGGAAAACAAATCAAAATACAAATAGCGTAGAGTGCTATTACTATGGCAAAGTAGGGCACATTGCAAAGGATTACTATAAAAATCATAATGACATTAAAAGTGGAAAGTTATAGCAAGGCAACTATGTATCATCAAGTAAATAGGGTGATGACAAAATTGAGCAATTATTATGATGTAGCATATACTTAGTTCCATGATAAGAGATGTGTCAGGATAATCCCAAAAATTGTACCAAAAAATACCTTGATAAGGTGTTTCTTCATCGGCAAAAACTTTATTTTTAATATCTTTTATGGCAAATGTGCCATTGTAAAATCTTATTGTAATATTTTTTGAGCACCTTGTAAGTGATGGCATTCATAGCGGGTCCACACAAATATAAAATATTGTTCACATTTTCTCCTTTCTTTGGTAGTCCATAGGAAAATCTTGTGTTAATCACATTCTTAATCCTTTCCAAAGCCTAGAGCACTTGATGGCTTTTTACCCACAAATCTAGATTACACAGAGGGCATTTCAAAAGAAAGAGCTCTCTTTACCTAAGCAAGAAGAGAATGGCCACAATGGTTTTCTCTCATAAGAGGTGGATGGAGAAGAAGCTAATGAGAGGGAGAGAAGCCTACAAATCAAACCTATTGAAGCAAGCAAACCGTCTAGCATCCAAGAATCTAATAGAACACACAAGCAAGGAAAGTAGAGAAAAGGGAGAGCTCATAAGCATACAAGCATTCTATTAAAAGGAAATGGATGTATATTGCTTAATACTCAGATATAAATGGCTAGCTTTCACACTAGGCTAGACAAAACTTAAAATAGTCCATTGTTGAAGCAGTTCTAGTCTTAAGCAACTATGTAGATAAAAGTTTTCACTTCCCATTTGGTATTAAGCTTAGGATAGCTTGGTTCTCTCTTCATCAAGTGAGATAAATCTGGTTTTATGCCTATAAACTTATGTTAGGCCTCAAATCTCTGAAAGTGAGCAAACACCTCATTCTTCTCCTTTATGAAGTAAACCCACACTTTCTTAGTGTGAATCAATGAATGTAACATAGTAGTACCTACAACTTGCAATTGTTGAAGTTTTGGTTGGTTTCCATACATCAGAATGTATAACATCCAATGGTCCTTGACTAATGTGCTTTTTATGCAGGAAAGCATGTTTGGCTTGCTTTTCCCAAGTTGGCATGCTTCACATACTTTGTACATATCATCAACCTTAAGCTTTGACAAACTGTAATAATATTTTAGACTTGTATGGACTTCAGCTGTTGTATATTCACATGACCAATGCACTTGTTCCATATTTCAATATCTATAATGACACATGTCCCATGCGCCCAAACATGATTGCCTTTATTGTAGGCATGTTAACATCAAAACTAAACACCTTGCCCATGATCAATCGCTTGCGAAGTGTTCCCTGACAAACACAAAAATAAACTTCTTTACCATTGTGAAGCCACATCATACCAATCTTCACATACTTCTAATGTCATTTAGACACCCTTCTTCTTCTCACACTTCATACTCTTCATCTCCTTAAACTCCTCATAACACTATCTTCTTCTCTCTCACTTCAAAAAGATAAGGCAAAAGAACAACTCCAAATGTAAGCAAAAACATCTCCCCAACCAAGCATGAAAAGAAATGGTAGCTCCACCATGAAAGTACATCACCCAAAATGCCACAAGGCCAAAGTGGACTTTAAAAAACCCACAAAAGATAAATCTTTGAAAAAACTCCCTCACTAAAGATTTTCATAAAGCACTCAACCCATGTGCTCCAATTCTTTGGTTTTAATTGGAAAAGAAAAAGAAACTATGACCTCAATATGTATTGAGTTTGGTGTATATGTTGCTTTTGAAACGTCTCCATGGCCAATTTTACTTAATCCCCAACTCTCTTGTATAGCTTCAGCCGGTGCTGAAATTTAGCCTTGCGAACACTCTACATATGAACGGCTGCTTGTGGAGGACATTCACACCATGAACTTTATTTTAAGCTTTGATTTAATCTCCTCGGACGAAACCATGAGGCATCTACTTGTAGGTTGTGTGTGTTCAATTCAAGTTCTCTAAAAAAAAAAGGTTTAAAATTATAAACCTTATCCTTCTGTGGGGGCAGGCCACTATGGTGGCTACGAATTGCACAAATCACAGGCAAAGGCGACATTATTTTCTTTAAGCTACCGTTGGTACCTTATAAATTTCTATTGTATTGTTGCCTTGGAGCTCAACATCACGTGTGGCGATGTTTAGAGAAATAGCATTATATTGATCATGTGTGCGTGCACTCAATCAAGCTTCTTCATCGTCTTTCTCTGCATGAATTGCATAATTTGCATGCATGATCTTCTATGAAGCATGCCTTCTTCTTCTACTTCGCCTTTTCCAACCACCCATTGATTTCTTTGGCCATGTCTCATCGCCTACCAGTAAATGTTGGCTGTTTTCCTTCATTTTTAAAATTTTGGCCACTAATAGAAGGGTGCAAAGTACTCCATGAGGACCCTCTACAAAGCAAGGGCAAGGTAACTATCGGGTGTCTAGTTGGGGATCGAACCTGGTACCTCAAGGTTACAAGCCACCCCCATCAACCACTAGAACAAATGCCCAATGTTAGTTTTCCTTGGTTTTACAAGGCTTGCATAGGCCATATGTTATTACAAGCACTAGCGACCTTCTCATTTATCTTCTTCTATATGCATAGCAGGATCTATACGTGATACGTTTGCAAGTACATGGTTTCTCCTTCATCCTTCACTTACAACCAAATAAAGGAGGAAATGTGAAAGGCATTTTATATTTGTGCGGACCCCCTTAGAATGCCATCACTTACAAGGTGCTCAAAAATATTACAATGAGATTTTTTACAACATCACATTTGCCATAAAAGATAGAAAAATAAAGGGTTTGTCGATGAAGAAACACCTTATCAAGAAGGTTTTTGCCAATGAAGATTATCAAGGTAATTTTTGGTACAACTCTGGGGGTTATCACCTTCACCCCTATTGCTATGTGATAACATAGTGAGGGCGATGGATGGGCTAGCACAACCACATTAGGAAGTTGCACATTTGCAGCTCGAAGGCAAGACCAAATGAAACTTGTTTCGGTATAGGCTAAGGTGACGTCTTGACTTGAATACGTAACACTTATTACTTCTTCTCCTTTGTTAGCCAATTTGGTTCTTCAATAGGGTAGTGAACTTCCATTCCAAGTACCTTAAAAAGTTTGATTTCAAAGAATCCTCTCTAAATTACTTAGGATGTTCTTAGCCTTTGTCTAAACATATCCACTAATTTCAATAAGAAATAAAGAATCATTTACAAGTACATGGGATAGATCTGACACATCCTTTTCAAAGTAAGGTGTCATGGAATAACATTATGCATCCAAGTGTATGGATTTATAAGCTACTTTGCCCTTGTTGCAAAAACATATACCTTGGAGTCCACTACCCAAATGCATGGATTTACAAGCTATTTTACCTTTCAAAGTAAGGTGTCATGGAATAACATTATGCATCCAAGTGCATGGATTTATAAGCTACTTTACCCTTGTTGCAAAAACATATACCTTGGAGTCCACTACCCAAATGCATGGATTTATAAGCTACTTTACCCTTGTTGCAAAAACATATACCTTGGAGTCCACTACCCAAATGCATGGATTTACAAGCTATTTTACCTTGGAGCTAGCTTGCTAAATTTATCATTACGCTTTACCCTTACTTTCAAGGACTCCATCTCATCTTTCTTGAACACTTATGAACTTCTACTCTTGTTGTGGGTAAGTGATTTTAATGATCTTGAGCCATATGAAAACATTTATTTGTCTCTTCCGAGCAAATGCCACATGAAAACATTTATTTGTCTATTGTTGGGTAAAGTTCTTTAATAATCTTGACCCAATATGAAAACATTTATTTGTCTATTGTTGGGTAAAGTTCTTTAATAATCTTGACCCACATGAAAACATTTATTTATCTATTGTTGGGTAAAGTTCTTTAATAATCTTGACCCACATGAAAACATTGATTTATCTCTTCTAGACAAATTCCACACACAACTCCTAAATGGTTGCAATTTAGTTAAAAGTTCTAACTCCTCGAGTTCTTTTTTGTACCTAGCCTTTGATCTATGCTAGTGCAGAGCTCTAGGGATAGACTATAAGCTAGCTGATAAAAAAACCACACATCTTTTAATCACACAACACTTATATATTCTCATAGTACCACTGACACATACACAATATTATACATGAATCTTCTCATTCTTCCAGGTAGGGCATGACATGCATAGAGGAGATATACTGATAGTCTTTAGGTTTTTAGCATTGTATAAACACAAATATATATTGAGTGGAAAACTATATACTACATAAAATATATTTATTTATATAATTATTCTGACTCATCAATAGGACCACCATATACTACACTAAATAATCCAGTCGATAAAGCCATGGAGATGTTACACCTATTCTTCTTCTCAAAATTAATATAAATAAGCACATATCCAATGGATTAAAAGTAGTAGGAAAGTAGCATGCTTTCTTTTTCTAAGAAATGTTACAGTGATAAATTACAGATAAATATAAAAAAGAAATCATTGCTAGCCATTGGAAAATTTAAGACAAGAGAATTTGTTATATTTTCATAATCAAAATATGAGGAAAAAATAAAATTCCACTTCTTGATTAAGGGATGAGTAACACAACTTTTCTCAAGAGGCATAAATTGAAGATAAAACTTTTCGTAAAGCAAAAGGATTAGAATATTTAGCCAATAGATATGTCAAACGTTTTTACTAAAGGGGGCAACACTCGGTGCCATGGTGACTACCACTTATTGTTTTGGTCCCAATTTAGGATTAGGACCAAAACAATAAGAGGGTAACACTCAATGTCACGATGACTAACCACTCACCACTTTATCAATTCGGAATCGCCAACAACTACTTTGGACTACTACTACAACCAAGCATAAACTTAACTTCAATGCTCTCGGAAACATCAAGACTTGTAAGAAACATGATGTCCATGTTCATCCTCATCCACTTGCTCCAATAGATTAAGTATTGATTCTAAAAAATAATCATAAGTATGAGAAACTTTCAAGAGCATACAAATGGTCACATGTGCAGGAACAAATGCAAAGAATATATCTTCTTCCAAAAAGTGCAGGTACTCTAATCCTTTTCAAGAAATAAACTCATAGTGCTCAAAGTTTTTTTTCCTTTCCAAAACTCATAACTCTTCTTGCACAAAAATAATAGTGCACTCTATTCTTGTTATATTTTCATCAAAAATCATGAACTACATCTAACTTTGTACCCCATGGTTATTGACAGCAACCATGCTATTGTTCACTTAAATGTGCTCTTTCCCCTCCTTTTAGCTTAACTCAAATAGAATTACTCCCTTTATCCTTCTAAGGTCAATGGTAAATACATATAATAAAATATTAGATCCATTTGTTTTTGATTTTCTCAAAAATAGTGGGGCCTTATAAGAACATACTCTCACCCTCTCTTATTATTATTATTATTTTGATATTTTGAAACCTCAATGGGTTTGTGGTGTTGTGATGGCTTTGTAACATATCCTATGCTTCACGATTGTGGAGATATATTAAACCATGGCTAGTACACAATCTTCCATGCTAGTGACAAGAGAATATGCATCCCTTCATTTCCAATCTTGGACAAGGTTGGGATAGTAGGTGATACAAGAGGTTTCCTTGTGCATCTATAAATAATGGGGAATGAGCATTAATACTAATAATAGTGTCCTGAAGCTCATAGAAGAATAAGATAACATTGAATTTAAACTTCCATAGAGAATAGTTGGTGTCTTTTAGCTTTCTATTGGTAGAAAATGGTGGTGGGTGGGGTCTTGAGGAAGAAGCTATCTTTCTTAAAGTTATGTTGTGTGTATGTAAGCGAAGTAGTATGATCTTTGATAGTGCAAAAAATTAAACTTAAAGATGCCAAAAATAAAGAACAATAATGTACTTAATGTAATATGTGCTCATGTGAAGGTAGATGTGATGGGTTATCTAGAGTTGCTAAGTCAGAGGTTGTATGCTAATAGAAGCTAGGATGTAAACTCACAGCAGTGAAAATTGATAAATCGTATAGAGAACTTCATGGAAGGCAAGTTATAGACTATAGTTAGATGGGCAACCTTCTCTTCTCTAATCTTGCTCTTAATTAGACCTAGATTTTAATTGGGAGAGGCTATTTAAGAGACTTTTTTTGGGAAGTCTACAGAGGTGCTATGAAAGTCATGAAATGTATATGTATATGTGTGTGTGGTACACTCTTCTATGGGATATTGTGTAGATGGATAGGTGTTGGTGGTCTTTTATTAAGATGGTCATCTTGAAAGTCATGAAATGTATATGTATATGTGTGTGTGGTACACTCTTCTATGGGATATTGTGTAGATGGATAGGTGTTGGTGGTCTTTTATTAAGATGGTCATGTGTTAAATGTTTTAATGATGATACAACTCATAGTTGTGAGGGACGTGTGTGTATTATTTGAGAGACTTTTTTTGGTAGACTCAACTTTAGGGTCCTTCCACTAGATGATTTTGCCAACTTTGAAGGACTCAACTTTAGGGTCCATCCACTAGATGCTTTTGCCAACTTGGAAGGACTCAACTTTAGGGTAGATGCTTTTGCCAACTTGGAAGTACCCGAAGGGCAAATTGTGATCAGTTAGTCCTTCACTTGGACCAAACCAAACCATTGCATGTTGTCACAAAAAGCATGCCTGAGTGATCTTGCCATGGACATGAAGCTTGCATTATGGGTATGAGCATAGGTACGATTCTTGCTCATAGAAGTGGGCAGAGCATGCTCTTCATAAGCACTTAGACATCCTCTATAAGCAGTGAAAATAAATGGTTGTTTTTATTACCAAGTGCAACATAGGTTTGCATTTTCTTGAGGTGGTTGATGCATTCCTTGGTTGAGGTGGAGACATTGAACGATAACCCACTTTTTGTTTGATGACATTAAGTGTGTTGCAGTTCACAAGGTGTGTAAACATGAAGCCCGTCTATTTGTATTGATCCTGATAATGTATATACCTAGCTATTTAGAGAGGGTTTCAAGCCCCCTCTTATGCCATCTTTGTGTGACCTTATATTTTTCACAATGTCACCCTATAAAAGGAAAACGAAGTGGTCTAGTCTATAAGTTTGGAGTGACAATCCAATTTATACATTCAGAGTGATTGTCTATCCTATACTCAATGTGAAGGATCATCATTTAATGGGTCTAGGTAGAGTCACCTTGTGGCAAATAAGTCCTTTAAGCTTGATCTATGCGTTGACAACATAGTCACCGAGTTGAATGTGAGCCATGAAAGGCAAACTCTTCAAGTCCGCTTCATATCATAGCTTTTGTCAGTGCCTCTGATAAGATCCAATGCATGGCATGAGGGGGCATCTTCATTATGGTCATGAATGATAGACCTTAGGCATTAGTGGAACTCAATCACAATGACCCGGCAGCAATGGTTATTAACCTCTTTTGAACGTTGCACATTGATGTGTAAGGAGCCTTAGAAAATGGGCAGGATGAGACTTGGTAGAAATGGCGAGGTCTCTAGGTTAGGTACCTACCGAGATAGAGACATTGGTGGGAGAGAGTCAAGGAATAAACATCCCCCCTCCCCCCAAAAAAAGAAAAGAAAAAAGAAATGATAGCATTGGACTAAAGAGAGAGCAAGGGCTACACAACGAGAGAGAGAAAGAGAGATGCCAAGGCCTGCTTGCAAAGTGGAATTCTACCCATTTTCGTAGGAGGGCCGATCAGGGAAGAATTCCGAGAGTTGGAGGAGGGAAGGGGAGGCGGAGGGGGCCGTCTAACCATCCCTTTTTGACCCGCTTGTCGATCGACGCTTAACAGAAAGAAAGGATTGCCTCGGGAGAAAGCTCTTCAATCTGCGAGGAGTAGGAGCACCGATACCGCAAACTGTAATGCATTGTTGGATCCTTCATCGGAACTAGCACATCAGATGCTAGGATTCTTACCCAGGAATTGATTGATCTAAGACGCCCGCGTGCAGTTTGCCGCCTCTCAACAAGCAGGTCTGTGCCGGCTCCTTTCCGTTGCACTTCTCATTTTCCATCGCCTCTTCTTTCTATCTCAACGCTCGTTTTTGCCATGCTATTCAAGACTTTTTCAGAACATTGATTAGTTGTCTGTCATCATTGCATCTAGTGACACATATGAGGGAACTCTTGAAAGGCATGTCATCAACTCTGTGGAGAGAGAGAGAGTTTTCTATTAACGTGTGCAGAAGGCCACAATGGCCTACGAGACCCAGTACATAAATGAAGACCATAAAGGTCTTATGCCAAATCTGTGGTCTGAGAGAGAGAGAGAGAGAGAGAGAGAGAGAGAGAGAGAGGGGTCTTAAAAGACTGAATATGCATTTTAGACTCCATCAGAAGTTGCATGTTTTTACATAAGCAACGAATGAAACTTAAAGATTAGCTGGGGGCGGATGTGGCTGGTTCACTGTGCCCCTGAAGGATGTGTGCGAAGTGCAAGGAAGGCGCAGAATCTGGATTGTGCAACACCCCTTAAGGATGTGAAAGAAAAGTCTGGCCATTCGAGGGACACGTATGCTGTTTCTCTGCCTTGCAGGTTCTCTATGAGTTAGCTCCAGCATGCCATTTGTGCAATTATCGTTCTTATAGTTGTGGAATAGATCACGGTTTTGGGCAGTCAGTGGGCAGTAGACTGAAGAGCTTGGCTTGGTACTTGTCTAGCCTGTGCTAGGGGGTGCTCCTAGAGGAGCTATGGCTAGTTGGTGAGCTAGCTAGTTCTCCTAATATTGGCACAAATGCCCATGTACAAACTCACTGGTTTGAAGTTCATGTATGGGCACCCAGGTGAGGGCAAAGGACGAAAGAACCTGATGTGCGAGAGATCAAAGCAAATCAACACAGCATGAAATGGATGAATGAATATATGTATAATGGTGAATGTAATCCAGTACAAGAGGGCCTTTGTGTGAGATACTAATGAAGTGCCCTGAGGAAGTAGACCGGCAATGAAGCAAGGACGAAGTTGGGGCAAGAGGCACGGTTGGTGACGAAGGCTCGTGTCGATGGCACTCCGAGGAGTGTAGAGGGCTATGAACGCAGGGCTGCTGCTGAATGGATGCTGAGCAGGGCGTGCAAAACGCAATATTGTTGTTGACGGAGGTACAGGGTGCTATGCACAAGGCAGGCCGGGAATAGGGCACACTCACGTGTGAAGCAGGGTTGTTGAAACAAGTGTTTGCAAGTACAGATTGGTACCGTTACTTCCTCCGGTGCAGATCCACGAGCTGATTTTGGTAAGCTTTGCATCTGTTCATCTATCTCTCTTTCTATTGCCTTATGTTTGTTGCAGATTTGAGCTATCTGGCCCCTTGTGAGAGGAGGGGTATGGCAGATTGAAAAGGGTGGAGACAGAGATTGAACAGTGAATGTATGTATGAGCTGAAATGTTGAATCATGTGCTTGAGATATGCCAGATGTAAGCTCATGGCTGCCCTGCTTAATGGTCTTGGCTGATCAGAGGGAGGCATAGAGTGTTGCTTTGAGACACAGATCTGTGTGTGTGAATCCTCTGTGCTAAGAGGTATTGTGGGCTGTCAGATTGGACATACAGGTGTAATCTCTTGGCTGATTTTGTTGTACTCAGCCTTTCATACTTTTGAAATTGAATAAAGAAATACCGCAAGGGGCGCCAAGCTTTGGGGCCAATAGGTGTCGCTTTGTTTTTAGATTTGGGCACTCTAGCTCCAATCTATTCTGTTTTCATATCTAGACTACAAGTGGACGGGTGACTGCTAGTCCAACGCACTTTGGTTTCTACCAGAGGCCGGTTTCAAGGTTCCGTTGCCGGGACCAATCATCAACTTTCTGAAGGGGGTGAGCTCGTGGTTGCCTCGAAGAAAGCCATCGCTAAAAAATTCAGTAAACATGTCTGATACAGAGGATGAGTACTTCTATCATGAAGAGGAAGAGCAAGAGACTTCTCCTGAGAGAGATGTATCTGAGGATATTCATGCAGGAGAACAGGCTGCAGATGTTGAGCAATATGAGGATGTAACACAGCCAGAAGATGTACATGGTAAAGAGGATGATGATGCTTGGTTCAAAGATCGTCTGGCTAGTGTTATGGATGTATTTATGCAGCTCACTCAGAGTGAGAGATTTGCTGAATTTATGAGATCCCGCACAGAGCCCGAGAAAAAGAAGAAGAAGGTTCGTTCTAAGAACCTTCCACGGGGTCATAGTGGTGCCATCCCACAGGATCCATCTCTTGGCCAGTTTCCGAACATACAGCATGCTTATGGTGCAAACTCACAGAGTTCCTTCTTTGGACAGCCATCAATTCCTCAGCAGAACATGCATCCAGGTTATTTTGGTGGTGGCTCGGTGTTCCAATCTATGACTGGGGGTTACCCTCAGAGAGACATGGGTATGCACGGGCCTTTTGGAGCTAATTTTCAGCCTGGTATGCAGGGGAATATGTATGGTGGTATGCAGTCCGGTATGCAAGGAAATATGTTTGGAGGCATGCAACCTGGAATGCAAGGCAATATGTATGGTGGTATGCAGCCAGGTATGCATAATGGAATGTTTGGAAACATGGCTGGAATGTATGGTATGCCTGGTGTGGGAATGGGAAATGTTGACCCGATGATGGGCATGAATGTTGGGGGCAACAATCTTGCGAAGCCACTTCCATATGATAATCTAACACCTATGGGAAAGGCGAAGGATTACAAGGAAGAGGGAGCTGCAGTGAAGTTTGATACATTCAGTGGAGCCAAAGATAAATTGAAAGCACTTACCTTTTTACAGCAATTTGATGCTGCTTTTTCTGGTGGGAATTACACAGAGTCCTCTAAGGTGAGGAAAGCTGCCACTTTTCTCAAGGGCAATGCTTTGCAGTGGTGGTCTACTCTTCTTTTGCAGGACATAGCACCCACTACTTGGGTACAATTTAAACAGGTCTTTTCTTCCGTATGGCTCACATCTACATTTGAAGTGGATGTTATGACTGCATGGCACAAGTTGGATGCTTCAAAGTGTGAGAATTTGGAAGATTATAACAAGAAGTTTTGGGAAGCTTTACTCCCAGTGACTTCTTATCGTGCAGTGCCATTGTCTGAGGAGGTAGAGAAGTATTGTTGTGGGCTGCCCAAGGAGGTGCGAGATTATTGTATCAAGACAAGAGTAACGAACATGTCACAGATGATTGAAAATGCTATGACAGCTAATGCGTTACTCACTGGAGGATCATCTGGGTTTAAAGGCAATAAGAATTTGAGCAAGAAAGCTGAAAAATCTGGGCATGCTTCTCGTGATGCTAAAGGGTCTTCAGAGACGAAGTATAAGAAGTTGCCAATGCCCAAGAGGACTTCTGAGGAAAGACAGGCTTTGAGAGATGCTCGGAAATGTTTTAACTATACTGAAGAGGGGCATATGTCATTCAATTGTCCCAAGAGAAAGTCCCAAAAGGACTCTGACAATAAAGGAGAGCCCAAGTCAAAGAAACCAAAACCTTCTGCAGGGCTAGTTCCAGATCTCGTTGGGGAACAGCCAGGTGGTGAAGAGACAGAGTTGTGCAGGGCATGGGGCAAAGTGAGAGATCAAAATGCCTTGATATTCTTTGACACAGGTGCTAGAGCCAACTTTATTTCACCAGATTTGGCGAGATGGAGCTCCACAGTTTTTAGTCGCATTGACTTGAAAAGCGGGTACCATCAGATACGTATTAGACCCGAGGATGTGCATAAGACAGCATTTCGAACCACGTTTGGGTTGTATGAGTTTTTGGTTATGCCCTTGCTGCCATGGTTGGGAGGTGAGTTAGGCCTGCACCCCCTTGCTTGTTTGTTGTTCGTTTGTTTGCAGGATTTGAGTTTCGAACCGAGATCGATCACGAGGGGATTCGTGGGGATTTGACAGAAGGCCCCCAAACCTGTTGGCATAACATGAAAATTGACAAGAGCTTTAACATTAAAGACCTCTTATCTCCAGGTCTTTGACCATTCCAAGACACTTCACTCTTTGATGATTTGCTAGCCTGATCTTGAAGCCTGAATTTCTTGCTATGGTCAAGCCAAACTGCTCCATACATGAATGCCCCTCCATCAAGATATGCTTCCCCCAAATTCTTATCTTTGTACCATGTTACATGCACTGAGGATGATCGTGATAACGCGCAACAAACAGGGCCTTCTTTATACCTTTATGTGGTGAGAATATGTAGCATCAACTTTAGAGAACAGGGAGAGAGTAGAGAATGTAGAATGTAGAAGAAGACACTGGATTGGGTCCCAATACGCATTGAAGCCCCCCCCCCCCCGCCCCCCCTGCAAGCAAGAGTATTTGCTTATATTATTCTTTGGAGAAATGCTGTACAATGCTGAGTACAAATGATATGAATGCCCAATGCAAGGACGAGGAGGCCCAAATGTCGGTGGAGTATCCAGCTATCTTGAGGCTCTGCTGAAGACACTCCTTGGCCACTGATGCAAGTCGAGATGACTAAAGGACTGCACATATGCTGGCTGAGATGTAAGGGAATCTTCCTTGTTGCCTGGAGATGAGTAGGATGCTGCAAACTGAAGTTGTATCTGCTGAATACCTGAATATGCATTGTGGGAATAAGGCCATGCCTTTTATACCCCCTCAAACAGCAGTTGGCTGCCTCTAGGAGGCTGTCGACTGAAGCAAGAAGTCCCACGACTGAAGAAATACCAGTCGGCTGCAAGAAAATACCCTCACGACTTCAAGATGCCAGTCAGACAGCATAAAATGCTGGTCAGGTATAATATTCCCTGTCGGCTGGTCATTAAATGCTCACGATTGTGCATGTGCATAGTCGGCTGCCCACCAATACCTGGTCGGGTGCTGCTCAATTGTGAGGCAAGGCCTTGGCTGCCTTTGCAAGGCTAGCCAAGTTGAGGCTGCCTTGGGGTTGGCCTTAGGGCTAGCCCCCTACTATGTGGATGCACCTACAATGCTCTACATGCATCTAAAGCTTAGGCTGACACATACATGCTCCTGAATGATCCTTTCTCCAAGTGGGTTAAGAGGACTGACAATTGACTGACCCCTAAAGCTTAGAGACTGACCTATGTAGCTCGTGCTTGACTGTCCTTGGATTGAGGGCTCACAATGGGGTCACGGCGTACGACAAATAATCCTAGAAAAGGTTCTATTTCTGTACAAATGCTGCACTGAAGATCATGCCAGTGTGTCACTGTGTACCCTAGTACAGGGTGCAGGTGACATTCTCTCTTGCTTAACTTGGCGGCAGGTTCAGAGCTTCTAAGTAGTTCGCCAACAAGTGGGGGTACTCCTGAAAGAACTCTTCATCAAGCCAAATTGCTTCATGGGTTCCGTGGTCCTTAAACTTGTCGTATTCTTCGACCGGATCTATGCTTCCATCTGTGGAGGAGAATCTGTTCTGGGGCTATAACTTCAACTTCGTCAATCATATCTAGTTGTTGCTCTTTTGAGATATCGTGTAATGTTGGACGTACATATGGCTTTAACCAAGAAACATGAAAGACATTGTGCATAGTCCAACTTTGCGGCAACTTTAACTTTAAAGAGACATCACTTAACTTTTGAATGATTGAAAATGGGCCGAAACTTCAGAATGAGAGTTTAGGACAATGCTTGCCCACTTGCTTTAGCCGTTGTTTCATGATGCGGAGATATACCCAATCCACTTCCTTAAAGTGGACATCTCGCCTGGATTTGTTGGCTTTCCGGGTATATGCTTCTTGAGCCTTGGCAAGGCGTTCCTTAACTGACTCCTTGATTTCCGAGAATGTCTCAGTTGTTTTATTGGCCTTAAGAGATGGTGACACCTGTCTCGTCAAAAGAGAGGAGAACCGGTGACCAAATGCTGCCTCATACAGCGTCCGGCCAATACTTGATGAGTGAGTATCTTTAGGATTGCCCGCACCAAAGGAAGATATTGTTCCCATTTCGATTGCTGGTCATGGCAGTATGATTTAAGAACGTCAAAGGCTAATTGATTGTAAATTTCTTTTTGGCCATCTGTTTGAGGATGGAATGTGCTGGGCAATTGCAACTTAGTCCCAAAATTATCAAACAATGCTCTCCAAAAGTGGAATGTAAATTTTGGATCTCTATCTAATGTGATAGTCCGTGGCAAACCACCAATGGGGTACCAAAACCGAATGAATAAGCGTGCTATGTCCTCGGTTGTGGCTGTTTGCTTGCATGGAATGAGCATGCAAAACTTACTGAATCTATCAACAATGGTCATTACACTGTGTGTTTCTAGATCCAGCTGAGGCAGGAAGAGGGTCTACGAAGTTCATACTGATGTCATGAAAGGGTCCCTTAGGAATAGGCAAAGGCTGTAGCAATCCTTCTTGTTTGGTATGAGGAACTTTCACCTTCTGACATATCTAGCATGATTGGACATGTTGGTAGACATCCCGACACATCTTAGGTCAATAGAATGACCTCTCTAACTTCTTCAAGGTACTGTTGATACCCCTATGACCCCCAACCAGAGAATCATGGACATCATGGAGAAGGACTTGACACTTGTCTTTGAGTATACAAAGGAGGTTCTTGAAAAACAACCAACCATCCTGTATATTGTAATGGCGTGGTTCAGAGCTGAGGGCCAACTAATATTGAGTCCCGAACTCTGTCGAATCTGGATACTGTGTCTTCATACTGTCTAAGTCTTTGCCTTGAATTTCAAGCACAGTGGACTCTTGCAATGTTTGAATAGTGCCCTTGCGACTAAGAGCATCGGCAACGGGATTATTCTTGCCCGGAATGTATTCAATCATTCCCCCAAACTATTGGAACAATTGATTCCATCGGGACTGCTTGTCACTCCATTGAGTACTAGGCATGGTTTGCAACCATTTGAGTGCCTGGTGATCCGTCTTAACTGTGAAGTCCCTCCTGTAAACGAAGTGCTTCCAATGTTTAAGAGCGGTCATCACCCCCAAGAGCTCTTTGTCATACACCGAATAATTCTTCTCGGCGTTATTCAACTTGCGGCTATAACGAGCCACTGGCCTACCGTCTTGCTATAAAACAGCTCCAATGGCAAGATTACTGGCATTGGTAATCACCTCGAAAGGATCATCCCATGATGCCAACTTCAAAACTGGAGACTCAGAGGCAACTTTCTTCATGGCCTGGAATGCCTCTAGAGCCTTGCCCGTGATGGACACTTTCTGATGACGAGTCTTCACGCCCTTGAGCAAGTCAGTAAGAGGTGCTGTCAGGTCAGAAAACTTGTCCATATGTGTGCTGTAGGCCTGACAAAGACCCACAAATGAGCGGATTTCTTGGGCTGTAGCGGGAAAATCCCAACCAAGAATGGCCTGTATCTTTTTAGGGTCGAGGCTAATACCTGAAGAACTGATGATGTATCTTAGGTAATGGATTTCTTGTACTCCAAACTCACTCTTCTTGGCATTGATTAACAACTCATTGTCCTGCAAGAGTTGCAAAACCTGTGCCAAATCCCGCTCATGGTGCTCTGCAGTCCCTGAGAAGATAAGAATGTCATCTAAAAAGATGAAGACGCATTTGCCAATGAGATCCTGAAAAACCTGAGACATCATTTTGTTGAACATCGTTGGTGCATTGGTGAGACCAAAGGGCATCACCACAAATTCGTAGTGGCCATGCTCGGTCCTAAAGGCCGTTTTTGGAATGTCGGCCTCAAAGATCCGAACCTGATGGTAGCCACTCTTAAGATCTATCTTAGAAAAAATCTTTGCACCATTGAGTCGTTCTAGGATGTACTCTATTCTGGGCATGGGGAACATATTCTTCACTGTTAGCTTGTTGAGCGCCCTGTAATCCACACATAATTGTGCAAACTTATCTTTCTTTTGGACAAATAGAATGGGAGCGGCAAATGGTGAGGAGGATGGTCGGATAAAACCGGGATGGAGTAATTGAGCTAACTGCTGTTCCAGCTCGCTCTCCAATGCCTTAGAAAGGCAGTAGGGAAACTTGCTGGGAGGTTCTGAGGGAGGAACCAACTCTATGCGATGGTCCTCAGGTCTACTGGGTGGGAGAGTGGGCAGGAGGTCGTCTCGCAACATGATGTTGCTGTATCGAGACAAAAGACCAGCCATCCGTTGCTCCCTTGCGGGTGCTACTTGAACTGCATTAGACTGAGAGCGGACGTACAGTAACGCACACTGCTCCTTTTCTGATCACTCTTTGGGCCTGAATGTGGGAAATGAGTGGAATGCTAGGAATGCTCATGATCCTCACGAATCATGAGAGGCTCAGGAAAGCCTTCAACGATGGTGAAAGTGTCCTGCCTCCAATCAGGAATGGGTGCATACTGTCTAAACCGCTGGATCCCGAGGATCATGTCACATCCTAAGAGAGGGTAGACAATGAAATCCCGCTAGAATGTGGCCCGCTAAACCTGAAACTCAAATTGCAGAAGGTGAGGTGGAAGGGAGGTGACGGGGTTTTGATGAAGACAGAGCGGAGGGAGATGCAGGGGGGAAAGCTAGAGCAGAAGGTGGGGGTACCAGGGAGGGGGGGATGGGCAAGAGGGCCTTGGGGGGGGGGGTGCTGAGGTTGGCCGTCGAAGGCTCTAAAGGGTCAGAGAGCTTTGCAGGAATTTGAATGTATGGAGAGGGGTCTTAATGAGGCAGCGGTCTCGAGGTAGGGGGGGCTAGAGGCGGGTTCCTTGAGGGTACTTTTTTTGGGGGGGAGGGGCATCACTGTCGAGGGGCTGCTGAGATAAATGCTTGCAATGGTTCTTTGACACAACTGTGTCCTGCCATCGCGGTGCGCTTGGCAGCTACGCTCTACTCTGGAAGTCTTGGGGGGCATCACCGTTGAGGGACTGCTGAGATGAATGCTTGTAACGGTTCTTTTACACAACTGTGTCCTGCCATCGTGGCGTGCTTTGCAGCGACGCTGTGCTCTGGAAGTTTGTTGGTGGTTCCTCCTCGGGCCACTGTGCCGGGATCGACTGAGGTCGGGTTCTAGTGCTCTGGTGCCTGGAGGCCAGTATCCCGCCCTCACCCTTGAGGAGGATGTGAATTGGGAACCGGGGGTGCCGGGGGGGGGGGTGCGGGAGCTATTGGAGGTGCGGCGTGCCCTCCTCGACTGATGGCAAGGACAGGGTCTCTCGAGGTGTTCCATCTATCTACAGGTGAAACATTGGCTTGGGAGGCTAGAGGCAAACAACCTAAGGAAGGCTAGGTTCGTAGGCCAAGAAGCCAAGTTGGCTGGAGAGGGCCTGTTGATGCCTACGCATGAGGGACCAATAAATGGGCAAAAGATAAGGTATCGGCTCATCTGCTCATATTTAGGGCACGCACGAGGTTAACTGGTATATAATGGTCGAGTGGTTATTCGATCTCATGCCATGCTAGGTTTAAGTGATTTTTTAAAGGAGAATGCTTTCTTGAGAGAGTTGTGTATGAAGGGAGCTCGAGTTTTTTTAAAGGAGAATGCTTTCTTGAGAGAGTTGTGTACGAAGGGAGCTCGAGTTTTTTTCATGTGAGTTATGGTGAAGATTAAGCTTTTGCATGAGCTTGCATGAACCTGTTTGATTCGCTGGTAGTTTGAGAACTATAGTGGGCTCATATTGAGTTTTTGCATGCTAAAATTGTCACTTTAAATCCATGTGGTCTGACAAAAAGCAAGTGGAAGGAGGTGGGCTACTGGTTAATGCACGTGGCTTCTGAGGTGTGCCTTCTGCCAGGCATGTATGATGAGGTGGCTTTATAGAAACAGAATCAAATTGAATGGCTCTTCTAATTGGGTGCGAAATGACTAAAAATTAGCATCTTGAGTCCTAGTGTTTGTGCTATTAGGTGATGTGGAAATCTTAATGGCCTTGTTTGAACGGTCATTTCAGGGAGGCTGCACCAACCCTGATGTTTGTTTGAAGATGCCTTTGTTGATTTGTTGTTCTAGTTGTTAATTGACAAAAAATGTCCCAAAGTTGCCAACTTGTAAGTCTGAAGCTTGTACGTTCTTTTCAGATCTCAGATATAATGGGTTAAGAATCCAATGTGGTTTGAGAATCACCAAGCCAAAGGTAGTAGGCCTATTGGTTGAAGTTCCCAGCTACAAGGTTGCTGTTTTGACCTAATTCATGTAGTGTGACTGCAGACATGTTTTTCTTTCAAATCAGTTGTGTTGAAGCAAAAGAAAACTACTTACGAATTTCTTGTTATGGCAGTGTATAAATTGCATTTAGAGAGGAGTGTTTGAACCACCTATGTAGAGAGGTGTAAACCAGGTGAGGCTAAATGTTGCATCTTTGATTTTTGTCATTGTGCCAATAGGCCACAGTGAATTCTTAAATGTTTATATTTGTTGAGTTGAGGGAGGCATCAATCTACATAAAATTTTAAATGTTTATATTTATTGAGTTGACGGAGGCATCAACCTACACGAAATTTTAAATGTCATTGTCAAGTTTGAAGCCTGTACTTCCATACTTTTCTAGTGAACATAGCCTCCAGACAATGTATTCTTGAGAAACAATTCTACCTTGAAAAAGGTCCTTGATAGTTCGACTTGAAGACACTAGACATTAAGGCTTAGGCAAAGAACTGGGTTGAAGCCATGTGGTCTATCCTGAAGTTAATACACGCAACAAAATGCAAGACTTATTCGACAAAAGCCCTTGTGGACACAATGCACATGTTTATCTTCAATCTACAAACCAACATGGAGCTTGAACAACGGGGCAACCCTGTGCAATCCAAATCTGAATCACAATTTCTCAACATATCTTCAGCTAGTAGCGACAACCATTCTTTTTAGTAAAAACCCTTTATTTAGGTAGCTTCATTTTTTTTCTCCCGTCTTCTGGTAGTCGCTTCTTGGAGTGGTAGTAGAAAGTATCTTTTTTTTTTTTGGCAACCTTAAGCCCTTTTGTTGCTCTATTACAATTTGGCTTACTATTATATTAGTGTATTCAACATGTTGTGCGACAACATTGAGAATGATTTGTCCTACTGAACTCAAGTTTCAACTTAGATGACGATGAAGTTTTATAACTCCATGATGGTCGTTGCTTCCTTCTGGGAGCGAACCTGGATAATATAATTCTGTGATTAAGTTGTCATGGTGCTCTACTGAAGGTTGTTTTGGTTGATATTTTTTGTGACAGTTCTTTTCTAAGGTTTTTGCCATTGCTCTGCTTGTGTAACTGCTAATGCATTATTATGATGTGCGTATAGTTGGTAAAGTGAATATTGAAATCTGTACGAGGCATTATTGAAACATCTAGAGTATCGCCATTGGACATCAAAGGGTGTGAAGGAAATGGGAGCTTTGTGTTGCTGTCCAAGGATGGAAGATGTTGACGAGTTTACCACTTATCCAACAGGATCTATCTACCAACACTGCTTCTGCTTTCGGTGCTGCCTACGTGTTTTTTTGAGGATGGTAACTCCTTGTCATTTAGTTAAGCTGCTGAACCAAATAATCACGTTGAAGTTTATATGCACTTCACTAAGGTTTTGAATTTTTGAGGCCTCCCATGAAATTTTTCTAATGTAATTGACTTTTCTCTAGCATCTTGTGCCCCACCTCTTTGTTTTTGTTCTTTACCACACATCACGAAAGCCTCTATAATTTAAGTTATGGAAGAACCTTACAAGGGCCAATCAGATCTTCTGTCCTGTAGCTGCAAGAATTGGTGTCCATTCTTCTTATTTATCATAATTCTTTGATGAATTAGAGAAACCTTAGTGCTATGCCAAAAGAATAATTTTAAATGAAGAGGAAAGGGTCAGTTTTGGATATCTTGCTGATCCACAGTTGTCAGCTTTTAGCATGAATTATAGTGACCAATCAGTAGCTTCAATCTGTATGCTGGCGGAGTAGATTGCAGCTATGGCTGGCACAAAGCGGAGGAGTTGGCACCAGCCTCACACTCGATCTCATTGGGAGAGTATATCTGAGCCCTAAATGTGCTGGTCCCATGCACACACGGAGTCCTCAAAGGGAGGGCACCGGCCATCTAGTGAGACCTCCTCATTTATCTTATCAGCTTTAGATTGAGGACATCCTCTAGTGCCATAAGAGTGATGCCGCCACAAGAGGTGGACATTGAGTCATAGTGTTCGGTCGTAGGAAAGGACGATACATTATAGTACATACTTGTCTCTTTGTACTTACAGGATCCACGTAGCATGTGGGCTCCATTTTACTAGATAGGGAGGTCCTTTTTTTTCCCATGTTTTATGACTTCATCATATGTACTACCTTTTGGTGTCAAAGACCCTTTGACTCTTTACTGGACGTTAATAAAATTAATTAATTAATTATTTCTTTCTCACTCTCACTCTCAAAGACCCTTTGAGTCTTTAGTAGAGGCTAATAAAGTATTTCTTTTTTTCTCTCTCACTCTAACTCTCTTTGTCACTCTCCAAAAAGGGAACCCTGGCGGCTTCATGAAGTGGAGGATTGTCTTGTGACCTTGGAAAACAAACCGAGCTCCACAATTGAAGCCCTGCATATAGAAGAAATTGTTGCAAAGGTGAAAGAAGAGATGAAGGAAGACTTTCACGAGACCTTGGTGGCATCAAGACGGTTGTCAAGGAAGATTTGATAGAACACATCAAATCCGAAGTAAAAGTCAAAGTTGAGGAAAATGAATTGAGACAGTTGAGGGCCCTTCAGATCCGTGTGTGCAGTTTACCTGAAGAATGGTGCTTGGATGGAGATGAGGAGAGATATCCAGATGATCAACTACATGAGCATCAATGATGGATTGGAAGCTAGTATTTGACAAGGTAATCATGCATTAGTCACTTATTGTACCCCAATCTGGCCGAGTACTTGAAGAATTGGATTGGGGGGGGGGGTCGTCGGGAGAGGCGGTGGGTCGTGCCAGTTCCACTTGCGGGGGTCCCACTGAACATGTACCAAGGGTCTGTTCTCTCAAAGCCATAAGCGCCAGGATGTGATGCTCATGACCTTAAAAGGAGGGGGGGGGGGGTGGGGGGCGGTCCATGTGCCACTTCCGCCCCTGTATGCCCAAGGACCAAAAGGAGTCACGAGCGTGGTATTTGTACTCCACTCTGCTTCTCCAAGGATATGAGTGTGGTAAAGGCTGTTTCAAGCTGGGCTCCAACCCGAGGGCTATCTGGGGTCTGCTCCTGAAGACGTTGAAGGGAGGCAAGGCCGTGGGTGCGGGCCTCTTTCTCGCTCTCTGAGAGAATTGGGTCGCTCCTGGGCTGCTGCCTGGAGGAAGCGGCTAACCTCCTGGAGAGCGCGGTTCTGGGGTCTGTGCGGCACTCTGGAGGATGGGGGGGGGGAGTAAATGGCCCATAGCTCCTTGATCCACCTTACAATGGTGGGATCCTGTAGAAGGAGGTCCAGATATGCGCTGACTGCTGGTGGTCTTGTGCCAAGGGTCGGCCAAATGAAGAATCACCGGGGCATGGTTAGAAAGAGTGGTGCCATGATGATGCACGCCTCTATTGTAGCCTCAGTCAGCTACATAGAAGCGGTGCAGGCGGGGCAAGATGATAGGGAGGCAAGGCTGCGGGCGGGGGCCTCTTTCTCGCTCTCTCTGAGAACATTGAGTCGCTTCTGGGCTACTGCCTGGAGGAAGCGGCTAACTTCCTGGAGAGCGTGGTTCTGGGGTCTCTGCGGCACCCTGGGGGTGTGGGGGGGGGGGGGGGGGGGGGGGGGGGGGGGGGGGGGGGGAGTAAATGGCCCATAGCTCCTCAATCCGTCTCACAATGGTGGGATCCTGTAGAAGGAGGTCCAGATATGGGCTGACTGCTGGTAGTGTTGGTGCGAAGGGTCGGCCAAATGAAGAATCACAGGGGCATGGTTAGAAAGAGTGGTGACGTTGACGATCCCTACCATGGTGCCTCTATTGTAGCCCCAGTCAGCTACATAGAAGCGGTGCAGGCGGGGAAAGATGATAGGGGTGTTCACCTCGTGGTTAGAGTGGGAGAAGGAGAGGCTGTGAGGCATCTGACCAAACTCCGGGAGGTGCCAGGTATCTTGGCCTCTGATGTGGAAAGCAAGCTTCTCCTATGTGGAGCACTTGGGGTCCTAAAATGGTGGGATCTGGGTTGCTGTGCTGCAGTCCTCTGTGCTTGCAAACACGTCGGAATATTCTACCATGCACCAGGCATCTATAGCGAGTTGACCTTGACCTCGGCGCACTTGAATCCAGAAGGCGGTGTGGTCCACTGCTCCATTGGGAGCATAGATGTTGAGGAGGGCCAAGTCTGGTCTTCCTGGCCACCACCTGGGAAGTCATGGACTCCTCCACTGAGATGCATGCTCCACCCTGGCTCCCAAGGGGGGTCCAAAAGGAAGGGATCAGTAGGTAAGGCTCCTGCCGAGAACAATCTTCCCACAACGATGGGTGCGGCTGGTGGTGAGGTGATGCTCTTGAATCATGAGCACAACAATGGTTATGTGAAGCTCCGTCATGACGATCGACTTGTGCCTTTTGCAAAAGGCGCCTCCAAGCCCTTGAAAATTTCATAAGACGATCCTCATGGTTGAAATGCTAAATGACATGCCACAACCAGTCTCTCCATGGTGCCCTGCCCAAGGCGCGCCTAATCTTCGGGACAAGTTTCGAAGGGGAGTAAAGGCATAGTCAGTGCGAGCACGGAGCCTCTCCAAATAAGCTCGGATGCAGGTTGAGAAGTGTATCCACTTCTCCCCAGCCTACTGCTTGGCCTCCGCAGTTGAATTTAGGGTTTATAGAGGTACAAGCCTAAGCTTTGGGAGATGAAAGAGAGAAAGAAAGTTATACTAATGTCTTCAAAAGACCCAATGTTTGATACCTAGTCTCAGAGTAGCAGTAACATATAAGCTCTCAACTGAAGAATCATTGGATTGCAAATTGGAAAAGCTTTTGGAATTACAACAAGACAGAATACAATCATCCTATAGACAGAATACAATCATCCTACATTTTGGAAGTGGTTCGGACAGAATACAATCAACCTACATTTTAGAAGTGATTCAGAAAAGAAGACATGCATGGGTAATAGGAATATAAAATTCAAGCTGTTTGAAGGAGGGAGATTTGGTAATGTTGTATAATTCAAAGTTAGGTCCACATCCAAGGAAGCTGAAATTGAGGTATGTGGGTCCATTTTTGATTAATCAGGTGTTGGGTTCAGGGAACTTTCTTACTGTCTGACTTGTCGAGAAATCAGTTTTAGAAACCAGTGAATGGTTTTAGACTTAAGAAATTTTTTGGCCCAAGTCCAGTTGAAAGGGAGATTGATGTTGGCCTAATAAGTCCAGTCGGTATGATGAAGAATGTGTGATATAATGTGGAAGTAGATTGGTCTATGAGACCAAAATGATGTGTACATAATGTCCATGAAATCTCCTCATACGTGTGTGTGTGTGAGAGAGAGAGAGAGAGAGAAAGAAAGAAAAAAAGAAAGAAAGATTTTATTAACGTCTTCCAAAAGACTGAACTCGGCCTATGAGACAAATCGGAGTACCTGTATGGGGTATCCTCTGTCATCCCAACAAAATGAAAAAGTACTGAACAAAAAAGCTGAATCTGGGTGTGTAGGGGATGGAGCTCTACTACTAGGAGAATGCAAAGCTATATGCATGGAGTATACAATCATGATATGCAACCTAGCTAGCTCCATCCTGTACCATACTGGGGGTATAAAATGGTATACATCAGTGAAGGGGGTGTCCACAGCTCCCTGGCTCCCTGAAGAACATGCCTGGGTGTGCTCTGAAGCGAGCCAGTCGCTCCGCACCCTCTCTGTGAAACTGAGCTCTGATCTCTGTCATCTCTCTCTGGTATAGGCGTGGTGTCCGAAAGCCAGGTGTCCTCTGTCTCCTGCGGGCTCTAAGTGTCTCTGCTCTCTGGAGAGTAATTCCCTGCCGTGTAGGGACTGGGAGGGGGATGGATCTCTGAAAAAATGTAGTAATCTGTGTCTGTCGCCCCCCCTCTGGAGCTGTCTGACTCAAGCATGACTTAGTGATTATTAGATTGATTGAAGTCTTCACCAAGTACGATGCTTTTTGTAGGCTAGGGAGTAGCCTTATCTTTTGGCACATAACTGGACACGTGTCACATACTTGACACACATATTACTGACACATGGCCCATTTATCCTATGACTCATAGGGAGTGTTCACATGCTCATAACAAGTACACACATATAGAGGGTGTTCACACCTAAGAGGGCATTCCCACCGACTAGACTCCGATATCCAACAAACCTCACTTCGGAGTGAAGGTGACGACGCTTTAGAAGACCTTCAATGGCCATGGTGAATTGGGCTCTAAACTGTAACACATGATACAAAGAACATAGTGTGCCACACATCAGATTTTGGGGGACAACCCGGGTAGAGAACCCTAGACACATACGAAGTAGAAAATTCAGAAAGCCCAATCATAATCTCTCTCCGGTGCTATGGATGTCTCTTGTACATCTTCGTCTTCATCTTCTTCTCCTATGAGATTTGCATGATCTTCAGCTTGCTCTTTGGCCATCCGCTTATAGCACCAATCTTCAGAGTGACCAAGATTATTGTAGGAAGTGCACTTTCTGATCTTGCTTGGTTTGCCCTTGCCTTTCATCTTTGACATGAAGGCCTTGTCTGCTTCAAATCTAGCATACGCAAGCACTTCGAGACCACGTTTCTCATCAATGAGGATGGCAACCATATCTTGGTATGACATCTCATGGGCCACTCTAAGAGCAGTGAGGGTCTCTGCATACTTGGGAATCTCTTATATATTGAATAGAAGTGCTGATGTCGTCTTCATCAACTTGCACCTTGAGGGTAGTGATGTTTTGAAAAATTGCATGCACACTAGTCAACTTTGGCCATTCCATAATAGCCTTGACCTTGTATGGATCCATGTTGACCCCTTCCTTGGACACTGTGTGGTCCAAGTAGTGAATTTTTGAAAAAAAGAACTCTCTCTTCTTGCCATTCACATACAACCTGTGCTTCCACAGTTCTTGGAACATAATATCCAAGTGCTTTCAATGCTCTTCCTCATTTTTAGAACGCACAATAATATCATCAAAGAAAGTAGCAACAAACCTTCTGTGTGGTCGAAAGATTCTTTCCATCATTTGGTTGATGATAGCCGGGGCATTGGTAAGACCAAAAGGCATCACCAAATACTCATAAAGTGCAAATGTTGTCCTATATGCGGTCTTGTGAATGTCCTCTGGAACAATCCTGACTTGATGGTAACCACTCATCGTGCTAAAGAAGGTGGCTCCATCCAATTTATCTAGGATGTCATCAATCCTAGGAATAGGAAACCTGATCTTCATAGTGATCTTGTTAAGGGCCTTGTAATCAATGCACATACGCCAAGAACCATTCTTTTTTTGAACCAATAAAATTGGAGAACAAAAGGGTGATGAACTAGGTCTAATCAAATCCTTCTTCAATAACTCATTCGCTTGCTTCAAAATCTCCTCTAGTTGTGCTTGACTCACCTGATAAGGAGGCCGATTGGGAGGTGAACTTCCTAGCATGATGTCAATCTGATGATCTTCCGGTGTCTCTGGAGGTAACTCTCCTGGTAGAGAATCTGTAAAACAATCTTCATACTTCTTTAGGAAATCTTTCCTTCCATGATCAAGAGTTATTCCTCACTCTCGGATTCCTTAGGATCCCTGACATAAATGAAGTATGAGGAAATAAATTGCTTTATTGTTTTGGCTTGTTGGGACATTTTGCAGCCATGTGTTCCTTTTGTCCACATTGAAAACACTTCCCTTCCTTGACATATTCCTCAAGTTGCTTGTGGGATAATTTCCTTTGAAAGAGTGGAGGTTTGTCCCGACTCATATCCTTCTTATCTTGAGGCTCAGTTCTCGATTGGGATCCGACTTTAAACTTCTTCTTTTGAGGTGGATCCTGGTTGTCATTCTTCGTCTTGCTCACCATCCAAGGCATGTGCAAAGCCTCAGCTTGCAAAGCTTTGTCTCGGGCTTCCTCCAAAGATTTCGGACCAGCCATATACAGTGCTTGCATAAGCTTAGGTTGATGTCCATTCACAAACTTACACATTTCCATTAGCGGTGGAATAGGATTATAAGAAGTAAACTTCAATGAAACGGCTGAAAAGTTGTTAAGATAAGTTGCACATTCTCACCGACTTTCTGCTTTACCTCATCCCACTCTTTTTGCACATCCGCTTCAAAGGTTGCTGGTAGGAACTTCTTGTTGAACATAACCTTGAAGTCGGTCCATGTCTTTGGCTCAGTCCCTTCTTGTACCACCTTTAGCCACCAATTCAAGGAGGCATTCTTCAAGTGCATGCGAACCATGTGAAGCTTGGACTTTTCGGAGAAGTCCTCTCTTCCAAAAGCGGCATCAAATTGCTTAATAAAAGATAAGGCTTTTTGAGTATCCTGCTTACCATAGAAAGCATCGAACTTGACACTCTTCTCTCTTGGCTTGAAGTCCACTTTGCCGGTTGTTGTAGGCTCCTTTGCTTTCCTTTCTCTTGCTTGTCCTGAAGAGGCTGCATCTGCAAGAGCACGCCTAGGAGTAGCCTCCTTGTCTCCTCCGCGGGAAGCAGACCTGGTGGCTCTAGATCCTTCTGCAATGGTGATTCCTTAGGCATGAAGATAGGCTTTGGCAGCTTCAACTCCTGCTTTGGTGGCTCTATCCTTGATGAAGTCTTCAAACATTTGAGCCCTTCTTTTGCCGTGTTCCCTTGTGGCTCTCCAAGCAAGGAATTCTTCATCCCTGAGCAAACACCTGAATTGCTGAAAAATCGTTGTACGCTTCTGACGACATGGCCGCAGTCTCATGAGTAATGGATCGAAGACCTTGGTTGCCATCATAGTTGTTCCCATCCTGAAGTCCTGGATCGGCCTCATAATTGTTCCCTTCATTAGGTCCTTGGTTGCCCTCTACTCTCAACATGGCTCTGGATCGGCCTCATAATTGTTCCCTCACCCCAAGAAAGATTTCTGGAGAGAAATCTTGTTCTGATACCACTGTAAGCCCAGTGGAGCGTGCTATGACAGATTCCACAATGTATCCAAAAGAGAGAAGAATAGAGAGAGAGTAGGGTTAGAGAACTTTGCACAGGACACACACTAAGCGAGGAATAGGGCCCGCTCCCTTTCAGGATTTTATTTAGGAACAATCCACGGGCTGGGAAGCCAGGATCAATACATCAATGAATACAAAAGCAAACAAATATGCCAATGTAGAAACCAATGTCAAAGTGGATGTTGAGGCACGAGATCCTGTTGCCGAGCACACCACGGGGATGGCCCACAAGACCTTTCACCGGGCTAGTACCAAATCTAATGTATGCCAAGCTTGTAGACAAGGTACACAAGTGATATGAGTAGATGAAGAAGGTTATGATTTTCAACAGTAGGTTTAATGCCCAATCCGATGCAAAAACAGTCCACAAAGGTCGTACAGTTAGCATACGGACCAGATCAGCAGAGCAACAAACTAGTCGGCCAGATCAGCAGAGCAGGCAGTGTGGCGGCCAGATTAGCAGCACAGCAGTAGTCGTACGACGCAAAACACCAGGGGCGGATTAGGTGGCGGCACTGATTCAGTCCGCGCAGTTCAGCAGGCAGTGCAGTTCCATATGAACTGTATGGATCCGTACAGTAGTATCGCTGATTGATGACGTGGCGCAGGCAGTGGCACAACGACGTTCTTGAGTAGGAGGTGACGATGAAATAAAACCCCACGCTTGGATTGATGACGAAGATCAAGATAGGTTCATGCTTATTTTATACTTTGTCACGTGCACACCCATCAAGTGTACAAGTGGCATGGCATCATCAAGCATTAATCAGGACATCTAAGTATTATTCATGCATATATCAGCATAAGCATGTATATGGGGGTGTTTCAGCACCAACATCAGCACCTTAGTCTTAATGACCATGTAAGGCATTCATTTGCATCAGGTCGGGGTTGTTAGCACCAACCGACAGCACATTAGCACCAGCCGACAGCATGGTATGGGCAGCCGACAGCCTTCTAGGCATTTATGACAAGTCGTGAGCATCTGGGGGGCTGGCCGACTGCAGCAAACTGATCGACCAGCAGCCATGTTCACATATATATAGAAGCGCATCCATTCAGTCCAGCATATCTTCCAGCAAATCTCAGTTCAGTTCATAGATCATCCATCTCCTCAGCATTTCCTTCCCAGGCAACAAGGAGAGCATCAGTTCAGCATCAGTACATCAGCGTTTCAGCATACAGATAGCATGCGTTTCAGCATACAGACAGCATCGCATTAGTTCCAAGCATTCCCTTCAGCGTTTCCTTCCCAGGAGACAAGGGAAAGTCAGTGGAACAGCAGTTCATCCAGCAAATAGTCATCAAATCAGCATATTCAGCACCATAGGCAGCATATTCAGCACTCAAGTCATCATTCCTACCTCCTACAGAGAGGGAAGCCGGCATCGAAGGGTGGTCCTCAACATTAGAGCAGGGAACAGTCATCATCAGCATTCACCATATCCCTCTCATCCCGAGAGGGATCTTCATCTAGGACAGCATCATAGATCTATTTAGATCTCATTGTAACCCATTCATTTAATATAGCTGCATTGCATTGCATTGACACTATTTGTCTATCTCTTAAGCATCATTAAGTGCAGTTTAGTTAGCGGCTAGCCTAAGGTTGTGTTTACGATGGTCAATCTCTCACATGTCACATACTTGTGGGGGGGGTGTCCTGCTTTTTGCCCAAAAAGCTATCTATGCTTTTGCTTTACTTTTTTTTTTCTTTGCTTTCCTCTTTTTACTTTTTACAATAAAATTCTTTTCAAATAAGGCCAATTTTACCAGGTGCTTTCTCATTTCCGTTGGACCTTTTGATATGGTATCAGAGCCTCAGGTGGCTTGAAGCTTTGGAGATGGTGAGAGCTTGTAGGGTTGCTGTTTTTTGGTGCTGATTGGAGAGTATTTGGCTGTACAGGACGTGGAGAAGCGGGTAGAAGGTGGGCGTCATTGTTGGACAGCCACCTTGCAAGAAACCGCATCCTCTTCTAAAATTTTTCCCACCCACCCTCCCTTCACAAGAGCACGTGAACCCCCGAGATGGCAAATTTTCTCGAGATAGCGGAGAAACCTGCGAAGATCGCCACCCTCCCGACGCTCCCGATGGACTGACAATTGGACGGGAACAACTATGGCATTTGGAAGGTGATGATGGAGTGTTTTTTGGAATCTTATGATTTGGTTGACTTCGTCACGATTGGTGTTTCAAGGCTAAATCCGGCGGAGGAGGACTCTTCACTATCAATCAAAGAGCGGGAGGCCTAGTCCACAGTTGTGGGATCGTGTCAATGCTCGTGTGTGCTCTTTCATCTTTCTTGACTGCACACCCCAAGTGATCAATCATATCAAACACATGACGCTGGCTTGAGGGATTTGGCAGCACTTGGCCTCTCTGTACAATTGGGTATCACCCATGAAGAGAGTTTCCTTGGAAGTGCAGATGCGAGTGATGAATCCTGCAAAGGCTTCGCGATGCGGGAGCACATCAACAAACTCCAGGCTCTTCAGTAGGAGGTTCTTTAGGTTGGGAAGGAGATATCATCAGAGGACATGGCCATCACCCTGCTGTCTCATCTATTCTCTCAGTATTCAGCTTTCTATTCCGCCAGGCTCTTCAGTAGGAGGTTCTTTAGGTTGGGAAGGAGATATTATCAGAGGACATGGCCATCACCCTGCTGTCTTATCTATCCTCTCAGTATTCAGCTTTCTATTCCTCTTTGATCAGTTGGCAATGGACGATGAGTTCAAAGCCACCTTTCTCTTATGCACTTTGCTAGAGAGTTGGGACACATTCAGGACATCCACTAGCAATTCGAATGCTATGCTGTCATATGCAGATGTTGAGGGTGCTCTCCTTCAAGAGGAGATGAACAGGAAAAACAACTCTGTTGGAAAGTCCAATGCAAAGAATGCACGTGGGAGATCCCAGCAAAGGGGAAAAAGCCGAGAACGGGGAAGGAGCAAGTCTCACTCCAAAAAGGACTTGGAATGCCATTATTGTGGCAAGAAGGGACACATCAAAAAGCAATGCTACAAATGGAAAAATGATCAAAAGGAAAAGGGAAAAGGCAAAGACAAAGACAAAGATGAAGCCAAAGATGTAAAGCCAAAGGGCAAAAGTGGAGTCAAGATTGAAGAAATCAATGTGTCCCATGCAGGTGACAGTGAGGATGAGGTCCTATTCACGTCTTCACTTGATGCCCGTTCACTTCTTACAGGAGATGGTCATGGTATGCACTCATGGATCATTGATTCAGGTGCCTCCTTTCATGTCACAGGTTGCAGAGACTTGTTTGTCAGGTATACTGCTGGCAATGAAGGAGTAGTTTATTTGGGTGATAACCATGCATGCAAGATTCTTGGCAGAGGTGATGTGAGGCTCGTGTTTTCAGATGGCTCACAGCTTATGCTCCATGATGTCAGGCATGTGCCTGAGATCAAGAAGAACCTGCTTTCTACTGGACAGCTTGATGATGCTGATTATGTTACCACATTTGGTCGTGGAAAGTGGAAGATTAGTAAGGGCTCACCGGTTGTTGCTAGAGGCTCTAAGGTGGACACTCTTTACTTCATGCATGCAGGTGTTTGTCACCATGCTAATGTAAATGCAACCGAGCTGCCGGAAATCTCTATGTGGCATAGCCGGTTGGGACACATGAGTGTCAAGGGAATGGAGCAATTGTCTCGTTTGGGTTACTTGCCTTCTCTAAAGTTTTCAAGTTTTCAGTTTTGTGAGCATTGTATATATGGCAGGCAACTCCAGTGCCCCCACAAGAAAGCTCTTGGACAGAAAGATGCTCAGTTAGAGCTTGTGCATACAGATGTATGTGAGATGCCTCAGCTTTCTTTGGGAGGGGCAAAATATTTTGTGTCTTTTATTGATGATGCCACACGCAAGGTGTGGGTTTATCCTCTTCGTTTGAAGAGTGATACTTTCTCAGTGTTTGAGAAGTTTGTTGCTCTTGTTGAGAATCAAACTGGCAAAACACTGAAGGCTTTGCGTTCCGACAATGGTGGAGAGTATATGTCCAAACAGTTTCAGGACTTTTGTGATGCTAAAGGCATCAAGAGGGAGCTCTCTACTCCTTATGATCCTCCACAAAACGGGACAGCAGAGAGGATGAACAGGACCATTCAGGAGAAGGTCCGTTCTATGTTGTCACATGCTGCATTACCTCATGGTTTTTGGGCTGAAGCTGTTATGACAGCCGTTCATCTTATAAACAGGTCACCTAACACGAGGCTTGGTGGAAAAGTGCCAGAGGAAGTATGGACAGGGAAGCCTCCGTCATACAAGTACTTGAGAGTGTTTGGTTGCGTTGCGTACGTGCACATACGCAGGGAAATGCGCACCAAACTTGATCCTAAGTCTCACAAATGCATATTCCTAGGATATGGTGACAGAGGTGAAATGGGGTATAGACTTTGGGATCCAGTGAATAGAAAGATTATACGCAGCAATGATGTCATTTTTGATGAAACATGCATGTATAAGGAGCCTGCAAGGCAACAGGAGCTTGGCAGAGTCATCTTTGATGATGATGGACATCATGGACAACAACCAAGGGCTGTAAATTAGCCATTACAGCAGCAAAACCAGCCCTTAAATGGTGCTGAAAATGGTCCAAATGGACAGCCAGAGATGGCAGAAGATATCCCTATGGATATACCACAGTTAGAGGAGATACCGGGCATGATTTTTCAACCTTATGGCATGGAACAGGAGCCACCAATAGGTGATATGCAGGCTGGACAGCAACCTGCAAATGATGGTCATTGGGTACGGAGATCCACAAGACCCTCCAGAGCCCCTGACAGGTTTGTTCCAGGGGTTGACTACTTGATGCTCATTGACTGTGGGGAGCCCTCATGTTATAAGGAGGCTTTACAGAGGGCAGACAAGGCTCTTTGGGAGCGTGCCATGAAGTCAGAGATGGACACTGTGCACAAAAATGGAACATGGAAGTTGGTGCATTTGCCTACAGGCAAGAAGGTTTTGCCATGCAAGTGGGTTTACAGGCTCAAAGTTGCACCTGATGCAAAGCCAAGATACAAAGCCAGGTTAGTGGCTAAGGGCGTCAAGCAGGAATATGGTGTGGACTTTGATGAGATCTTCTCTCCAGTGGTCAAAATGACCACACTTAGAGCTGTATTAGCTTTGGTTGCTCATGATGATCTGGATTTGATTCAGATGGATGTGAAGACTGCTTTTTTTCACGGTGATCTCCATGAGGAGATATATATGCAACAGCCAGAGGGTTATGCAGTGAATGGAAAGGAGAAGCTTGTATGCAAGCTGAAAAAGAGTCTTTATGGGCTCAAACAGGCGCCAAGGGAATGGTATCATATATTTGATACATTCATGAAATCCCAAGATTTCAGCAGAAGTGAAAAGAGATCATTGCTTATACACCAAGAAAGCTTTGGATGGCAGTCTATTGATCCTCATCTTGTATGTTGATGATATGTTGATTGCCGGGAAATCTCGTAAAGAGATGGATGCCTTGAAGAAGAGGCTGCATCAAACCTTTGATATGAAGGATTTGGGTGATGCAAATCACATTTTGGGTATGCGGATACTTCGGGACAGAAATCAGCATGTGTTGTATTTGTCTCAGAAGGAATACATTGGCAAAGTATATTGCAGCCACCACAGAGGCTTGCAAGGAGGCATTATGGCTATCTCGGTTAGTGGTTGATTTGGGCTATACAGGTGATATTCCATTGTTGCATTGTGACAGTCAGAGTGCCATCCAGTTGGCAAAGAACCCTGTCTTTCATGCAAAGACGAAGCATGTGGATGTGAAGTATCACTTCATCAGAGAGGTGATAGAGAACAAGCAGATTCAGCTTGTTAAGATTCATACGGATGACAACCCGGCTGATCTGTTGACAAAGAGTTTGCCTCCGGAGCGGTTTGCTCATTGCAGACACTTGATGGGCATTGGATGAGGCCAGTTTCAGCCTTGATATGGCCTTGTATATTATCATGTACATGCTGATTTTTCTTTTCCTTCATTTAAGGGCACTTTGCCTTTAAGTGGGAGGTTGTTGGGGTAAAGGCATTATGTCCATCCTTGTAGTGTGTACAAGCCCATAAGTTATAGTACATAGTACACTTAGTACTTTTAATGTACTAAGTGCACTATGTGTACTAGTGCAATATACATGTGTGATAGGGGAGTCACACACTCAATGCTTGAGTTGACTTATCTCCACAACTCTCTCTCTCTCTCTCTCCCTTCTTCTCTGTGTATGTCTCCCACATGAAACTCTAACCCTAATTCATTCTCCCATTCATATGAGGCATGGAATGCAGGATTCCAGTGGTGACTCATACGAGAGTCTTTGGGTGTTTGGCATATATGCATGTGCCCACACAACAAAAACATAAGCTTGATGCAAAAGCAATCAAATGCATTTTCATTGGTTATAGTACTGAGAGTAAGGGATACATACTCTATGTGCCTAATACAGGCGAGATTATTGTGTCAAGAGATGTTATCTTTGAATATGCATCTCAACCACTTGTCTCATGTACCAGACAGCCATCTATTGGGCCGGAAGATGTGTTTGATACTTTGTTGCCTTTGATCAATTCCAATGTGGATAATGTAGAGCCAGTTTCAGCTCATTTATAGCCACCTATGCCTACTAACAATCAGCAAAATCAACAGCAAAATTTGCCCCAAATTGATCCTGAAATGCCTCAAATTGATTAGGATACCATGGGTGATGCATTGGCAGAAGAAGATGCAGATACTAGGAAGTCAAAAACTGTTCCTAGATGGCTGGTTGAGACTTTGCGTGATAGCAAACAGTCTACATTTATGCCAGGTCGTACACGTGCTGCTTCTCGCCATGCATCTTCACATTATGTGGATACAGTTCTTGTTGCCACCGCTTGTAATGAGGTACCTATTTCTCATGTTGATGCATTGGAGGATGACAATTGGGTGGCAACCATGTGTTCGGAGTTGGACTCCATTGACAAAAATGGTACTTGGGAGTTATGTGACTTGCCTCCTGGCAAGCGTGCTATTGGCACAAAATGGGTTTTCAAGCTAAAGCGTAAGCCTAATGGTTCAGTTGATCGCCATAAGGCTCGCTTGGTCGCCAAAGGGTATGCCTAATGTGAGGGCATTGACTATGAGGAGACCTTTGCTCCCACTTCACGTATGACTACCATACGTACTGTTATTGCATTGGCTGCACACAAACAATGGCATGTACATTAGTTGGATGTCAAAACTGCCTTTTTGAACGGCGATTTGCAGGAGGAAGTTTATGTATCTCAGCCTCCTCGCTTTGTTCAAAAAGGTGCAGAAAGTAAAGTATGCCGTTTACATGAGCACTGTAAGGTCTTACACAGGCTGCTCGTGCTTGGTACAACAAAATTCATGCATACTTGATTGCCAAAGGGTTTCAGAATAGTTCAGCTGAGAGTACACTTTATGTATGCCACATTGGGAGCAATGTTCTCATCCTTATTCTTTATGTGGATGACATGCTCGTCACTGGCCCTAAAGAGGGTGATATTTCAGCTTTTAAAGCTGATTTGCAGCACGCATTTGATGTCACAGACATGGGGTCAACCAGTGGTAACTGTTTTCTTCTTGGTGACTCATGCATTTCATGGCTCAGTAAGAAGCAGCCTACAGTGGCCACTTCTAGCTGTGAAGCTTAATACATGGTAGCCTTTACAGCTATAGTGAAATGTGTTTGGCTACGACGCCTTTTAGCCGATCTTGGTGTTGGACAACAGTCTCCTACCACCATTTACACTGACAGTCACAGTGCTTTGGCAGTTGCACGAAACCTAGTATTTCATGCCCGCACAAACCATATTGAGGTTCACTATCATTATGTCAGGGAAAGGCTCCATGCAGGAGAGATTGACTTGGCTTATGTGTCTACACATGCCAATATAGCAGATGGGTTTACAAAGCCTCTTTCGAGGGAAAAGTTTGAAGTTTTCCGCAAAACTTTGAGCTTACAATCTCTACCAGGGTAGCCTGCTACACCCTGTCTCCGTTCACACAATTCACTTGAGGGGGGTTTGTTGGTCATGACCACTCCCGGCTAGTTCAGGTGTGAACACAGCTTACTCATGGGCACTTTTTCCCTATGGCTGGACACAGGTTTTTTCCCCGTGTGAACACACTTATGTGTGTTGGGCACTTTGCCCTAGGCTATATCTTGTACTCATAGTACTTTTGTACTATGATTATCATAAGAGTACTTTCTAGCAACTAGCTCTCTTTCACGTGTGTGGTTCAAGCTGTGTGTGTGTGGTGGTGTACAGGCAAGCTCTCGTCAACCCCAACATTTTTTATTTATTTTTAACAATCTGTCATGTGAAAACGCTCAAGGAGCTGCTCAACATATATGTACTGAGATAACATGAGGGGTCAAGGGACCGTGTTATATGGCCCCAGGCTGTTGGTTGGCTAGCCTAAAACACGCTGACAACAGCCCAAGCTCACGATCAGCCAAGGGGCAGCTCACGACCAGCGAAGGGGCCAGTCGGCTAAGACACCTAAACAGGTCGGGTAGCGCAACACTAGTTGGCTAGCATCAGAAAATAGCCGACTGTCCTCCACACCTCAGGAAAAAAATGGGAAAATACATGGAGTGAGGAAAAATGGGGAAACACTAAAAACGGGCGGGCACACCCACAACAGAGGCCTTGTTGTAGTGTACAGATAGGAGATGACTACTTTCACCCCTTCTCAGCTCTTGGATGTGGAACCAACCCCAGTGAGTTGGAGTGCCATCGGAGCATAGCCTGAGGTAGAGACTTTGTGAAGAGGTCCGCCGCATTGTCCTTCGTCGAACAATAAAGAAGCAAGATGTCACCAGCCAAGATCTTCTCACGAACAAAGTGATATTGTATCTCTATGTGCTTGGTCCGGGCATGGAAGACCGGGTTCTGAGCAATAACGATACAGCCCTGGTTATCGCATTGGATGACTATGGGCTCCTTCTCTGGAAACCCAATCTCACCAAGCAACCTCCGCAGCCACACAACCTCGCAAGCAACACCACAAGCAGCCCGGTACTCTGCCTCTGTAGACAACAAGGAAATAGTCAGCTGCCTCTTGCTGCTCTATGAAACAGCTCCTGAGCCAAGGGTAAAACTGTAGCCTGATGTAAATCTCCTCGTGTCTGGATCTCCTCCCCAATTTGAGTCACTCCAACCTTGGAGTCGAACTCGGTCCTTCATTTCATCTCCAGTGTCGTAGAAGAGTCCAAGATCCTTCGCACCCTGCAGATACCGCAAGATCCGCAATCCTGCATCCCAATGAGACTTCAATGGCGTCTGCATAAACGAGCTCAAGAGCCCCACAGGAAAGCTTAAGTTCAATCTGGTGTTCAGTAACGAGATCAATGAACCAACCAACTTCCGATACAGAGAAGCATCAACCAGCTCACAAGGATCATTCACTATAAGCTTCGTGTTCGGGTCCATCGGTGACGTGATAGGCTTGCAATTCTCCATCCCAAAGGCCTCAAGCAACTCATGGACATACCGCTGCTGAGAGACAAAGAACCCCCTCTGGGTGTGCTAGATCTCCAATCCCAAGAAGAAGTGGAGTAAGCCTAAATCGGTCATCTCAAACTCCTTTGACAAGGCAGCCTTCGTCATTGCAATGTGATCCACATGACCGCTAGTGAGAATGAGAACATCCACAAAAAGGATGATCAACGTGACCATGCCACGTTCTCGAAAGAGATACAAGTTAGGATCTGCAACTGATCTCTAAAATCTAGTCCGTAGAAAGAAGGAATCAATCTTCTGTTTCCAAGCCTTGGGAGCCTGCTTAAGACCATACAAGCCCTTCCGCAACTTATAAACCATCCCCTTTGATCCTGGAACCTCAAAGCCTGGAGGCTGCTCAACATACACCTCCTCCTGCAGGTCACCAGGTCACCATTAAGGAATGCGGATTTCACATCCATCTGATATACAGACCACCACTGAGAAGAAGCAAGGGCAAGAACGGTCTGAATCGTGGTCATCCTCGTTGTCGATGCAAAGGTATCCTCGTAGTCGATGCCAGGCTGCTAAGCATAACCCTTAGCCACAAATCTGGCTTTGTGTTTGTCCACCGACCCATCTGACGTATACTTAGTCTTGAAGACCCACTTGACACCAATGACTAACCGTTTTGATGGCCTCGAAACCAACTCCTAAGTTCTATTCTTCTCTACGGCATCCAATTCCACCTACATGGCTTTCCTCCATGTATCTTCTTGCAAGGGCTTCCTTGACGAAAGTGGGCTCTTTGTCCCGCATGATATGAGACATCAAAGCATAGTTTACCTGGAAGAGCTCCGCTGAATGACTTTTGGCACGAACTCTATGCGATCTTCGAGGTCCGTCCTCTGTGGTCCATTCGGAGGGAAGCTCCGTGACACCTGACTCCTGAAGGGTGTCTAACAACCACCTGGCTACTCGAACAAAACGCAGAGCCTCTTCCTGTTGCGGGGGCTCATCTCCAGCCACGGGCTCAATCTCCTCAACTGACTGAGGCTGTCCAGCCATGGTGTGATGGTGGAGAAAGAGTCTAGCTTGGAGGTGAAGACTCTTCGGGTTAACAAAGGAGGAGAATTTTCCTTCAATGCTTTCGTGAGATTTTGTGCGGAACATGGCATCAAGCAGGAGCTGGCCAATACAGGTTCGCCTCCCGTCAGAGAATGGAGTAGTTGAACGTAAGAACAAGACTGTGGTGGAGATGGCGAGGACGATGCTGGAGCATCGTGATCTTCCTCGTCCACTTTGGGGAGAGGCTGTGGCTACGACTGTGCATATCCTCAACCGTTCTCCCACGACTTCAGTACCAAACGTGACTCCCTTTGAGGCATATTTTGGCAGGAAACATGATGTCTCCCATTTCCGTGTGTTTGGGAGCGATGCATATGTTCACATTCCGAAGAAGCAGAGGGGTAAGCTCGACTCACAGTCCCAAAAGCTTATCTTTGTGGGTTACAACTCTCTTTCCAAGGGATATAGGTTGTGTGATCCAGAGAGGAACGATGTTGTTGTCAGCAGGGATGTGGTCTTTGATGAGCATGTTCCAGTTTCCACTGTTGATGAGCCGCCACTTCTTGGAGACCTAGAAGATTCTGATGATGATTCCCAGTCTATTGTTCCAACTGGACAGCCTCAGTTAGTTGAGGAGGTTGAGCCCGCAGCTGGAGATGAGCCCCCGCAGCAGCAGGAGGCTCCGCGTTCTGTTCAAGTACCAGGGTGGTTGGTGGACACCCTTCGGGAGTCAGGTGTCACTGAGCTTCCCTCCGAATGGACCACAGACGACGGACCTCGAAGATGGCACAGAGTTCGTGATAAAAGTCATTCAGCAGAGCTTTTACAGGTAAACTATGCTTTGATGTCTCGTATCATGTGGGACAAGGAGCCCACTTCCGTCAAGGAAGCCCTTGCATAGGATACTTGGAGGAAAGCCATGCAGGTGGAACTGGATGCCATTGAGAAGAATAACACTTGGGAGTTGGTACCGAGGCCATTGAAACGGTCAGTCATTGGTGTCAAATGGGTCTTTAAGACCAAGTATACGTCAGATGGGTCGGTGGACAAACACAACCAGACTTGTGGCTAAGGGTTATGCTCAGTGGCCAGGCATCGACTATGAGGATACCTCTGCACCGACTAGTGGCTAAGGGTTATGCTCAGCGGCGAGGCATCGACTATGAGGATACCTCTACACCGACAACGAGGATGACCACGATTCGGACCGTTCTTGCCCTTGCTTCTTCTGAGCGGTGGCCCATATATCAAATGGATGTTAAATTTGCGTTTCTTAATGGTGATCTGCAAGAGGTGTGTGTTGAGCAGCCTCCAGGCTTTGAGGTTCCAGGATCAAAGGGTATGGTTTACAGGTTGCGGAAGGCCTTGTATGGTTTAAGCAGGCTCCCAGGGCTTGGAATTAGAAGATTGATTCCTTCTTTCTATAGACTGGATTTCAGAGGTCGGTTGCAGATTCCAACCTATATCTCTTTCAGAAACGCGGCATGGTCACGTTGATCATCCTTTATGTGGATGACCTCATTCTCACCGGCGCTCATATGGAGCACATTGCAGTGACGAAGGCTGCCTTGTCAAAGGAGTTTGAGATGATCGATTTAGGCTTACTCCATTTCTTCTTGGGATTGGAGATCTGGCAGACCCAGAGGGGGTTTTTTTGTCTCTCAGCAGTAGCGGTATGTTCGACGACATACTTGTCTTTTCTGTCAGAATATGCAGCGGAGATGAAGACAAGATCTGAAAACACTAGAGCAAGTGCACTGCAGAAAAACACAGAAATAGAGCGCTCATATGGAGCACATTGCAGTGACGAAGGCTGCCTTGTCAAAGGAGTTTGAGATGACCGATTTAGGCTTACTCCATTTCTTCTTGGGATTGGAGATCTGGCAGACCCAGAGGGGTTTTTTTTGTGTCTCAGCAGCAGCGGTATGTTCGACGACATACTTGTCTTTTCTGTCAGAATATGCAGTGGAGATGAAGACAAGATCTGAAAACACTAGAGCAAGTGCACTGCAGAAAAACACAGAAATAGATAGATAGATAGATAGATAGAGAGAGAGAGAGAGAGAGAGAGAGAGAGAGAGAGAGAGAGAGAGAGAGAGAGAGATGAATGAAATGATATATTAACGTCTTCAAAAGGCCAAAATGACCTATGAGACCAAAAAGGTTACAACAATTGGTGGATTTGATACAATGTCTGTGTAAGAAAAGCTAAAAACAACTAACTGAAACTGAAATAACTATGAGGAAAAGTACGGTACCAGGAGCTCCTAATGGATAACATCTGGGAGGAAAACTCCAGCAACAAAGGTAAGCATCATACACATCACTATCCAAAGAAGTCTCTCATCGGTCGATGGCGGATATCCTCAATGTCCTCCATGGTGAGTACTCTGACTGGACGTCTCCCATGCCGTGCTAGTATGGTCCTGATCCTCTGTTGTAGTCTCCGCCGGTGTCGAGATGGGCCTCTCATCTTGGGGCGCCTGGACCGCCCCAGCTCTATCTGGGGCTAGCTGCAATGCCTGCTGGCCTGACTGCTCAATCTCTAGTCGAAAGAAGTCTGTAATCTGCCTCTGTAGGTGTCTCTCCCTCTCTGATCCCCTCCCTCTCAAGAGACCCTCTCTATGTCTACGAAGCTCCAGCAAGTATAATCCGAGGCATCTCTGATCCTGGTATCTCATGACTCTAGAAAGTGGTCCGAAACCCTCTCTAAACAGGCAGTGAAAACGGCCTCATATCTCATAATATACTGGACAGTGACATATGTAATGTAACTCTGTCTCTGGCTCCATCTGGCATAGCTGACAAATCCTGGCCTCAGCTGGTACTCCTCTGAATCTGCCAGTCTCAATCTCTAGCTGGTGTGAGGATGTGCGCATCTGACCAATAGCACACCGTACCCCATGAGAAAGATGAGTATCCATGTAGCTGGGTCTAATCACAAACCCATCCTGCGTGAGCTGGAGAAGATGATCTCTATAGAAAGCCATCTTCGTACCAAGCTCCTGTGTCGGCTGTACCCATGTCCTCCTAGTGTCCAGCTGAATCAAGTCCTGCCTGATAAGTCTGGTAATCTCTGCCCGTGTGAGAGAGAGGGAGAGTGCATCCAGGGAGTACTGAAATGGAGGTAGCCTTTCCATACTAAAGCCATGCAACTGGAACCAAGCTGTCATCTGTGCATACCAACATGATCCGTCTCCTTGTGATGCCAACTGTCGTGAAGACTCCAGGGCTAAGCGAGCATATCTGTCTCTAGGGAGAGCCCAAGTGCTATGTATAAAGGAGACTGATTGAGTGAGTGCCTCTACTACCAATGGGGGAGCAGCCATCTCTGCACGGATAATATCATGTGGTATGGAGGCCTTGGCCTAATCATCCGGGAAATCATAGGAACCAAGGGCCTCTCCATATGTCTCCATCCATCAGTGCTACCAGCTCGGCTGTGGTGATCTACTGAGGGTCCCCATATCTCCACTCCATACAGCATGGCTGAAGTGACCAAAGTGTCAAAGAGCTAGAGCTTTGTTCGAGGTTCCTGAAACTGAACCTGCGAACACATCCTCTCTAGTCTCCCCAATGCTGCATAAGCTCTGGTCAATCTGGTCTCCGCTGCTCTCCTCAAGGAAAATAGTGGGCCACTGAAAACCACACCAAGGTAAGTATATGCATCTGTATACTCCACTGTCTCCTGACCATATGTAAAGGTGGGTACTGACCTCCTAACCCACTGTGCTGTGGTGTTAAACACCATCACCTTGGTTTTACCAAGGTTAACAAACAATCCACTGTCCTGTGCAAAGGTGTGCAATGCATCCAAATGACGCTGCATCCCCTCTGGAGAATCTGAGATCAGCACAATATCATCAGCATACAATAACAGTGGAATCCATGTCCCTGCTAGCTGTGCTCCTCTGTCACCCTCTCACTCTACATAGTCTGAAACCTCATCCACGTACATCCCAAATAAGGTGGGAGAAAGGGGGCAGCCCTGTTTCACCCCAATAGTGGAGCGAACCATCTCAGATATACCCTGAGTAGTACGTACCTGTCCCACAACTGTCCTGTATAAAGCCATGATTCCCCAAATCAGCTCTGTGGGCACTCCCATCCCCTGTAGTCTGCGCATCAGTCTGGCTCTCGGTACTGTGTCAAAAGCTTTGCGGAAATCCACAAAGCAACAATAAATCCTCCTGCCATATAATCTGCCCTCCTCAATAATAGCTCTGAGTGTCAAGATATGGTCGAGAGTGGAGAAACCTCTCCTGAACCCTGCCTGCCCTGATGCACTTATGCCCTCTCTCTCTGCCCATCTACTCAACTCCTGCTCAAGAATAGATGCATATAATCTAGCCAATGTGTGACCAATCATGATGGTACGATAATTCCCAGGAAGCATGGGATCCCCTGACTTGAAGATAGGCACAATCGTGGACATATTCCAAGTCTCAGGAAAACCCTCACACATGGCTCGGTCAAACATCATAGCAATAAGCTCTGCAAGCATATCTCTGGCATGAATAAAGTGCTCTGCTACCAAACCATCATGATCATATGCTCTCCTAGTCCTCATCCTGTCAATAGCTTTCCTTACCATCTCAGCAGTAAAGAAAGCACACGTCTCTGGGCATGGCTCCGATGGGTCTGGCAGGGGCGGCTGGCCTGCTGCTGTGTACAGGGATGCTGCATACTCACCCCAAATCTCTGTGGAGGTAATGGCTGGTGATGGTGAATGCTCATGGAATAGTCTCCATGCCTCGCCTGAGTCCTGACTCATAAATAACTGATACAAATCCCTCTCTAACTGAGCAAGATAAGCCCTCTTCTTCCGTCGCACTAGGTGCCGGAAGGTAATCCGTGACTGTCTGTGAGTGGTAACACCCATGAGCACCTCTCTCTGTAATCTGATCCTCATCTCTCTGCGCTCCTCATCATACCAACTGTTCTGGGGCATGCTCCCAGATCGTCTCCGTGTAGGCTGACTATGGGGATATGCCTCTGATGCTGCAGCATGAAGCGTATCTATCAATATCTGAGTGAGCTCATCTAATGGCCGTCCTGGCTCCTCGGCACATAAGCGTCTGTATATCTCATCCGTGTACACGGTGTCAGTCTCCCTCGTAAAGGTATAACGAGTGTGTGTGGAGACCTGTCCCAATGGAGCGGTGCTGAACTGAAATGTAAGAGTGAAGGACAAGATAGCATGATCCACTGCTATTCCAACCGGCCTAGTGCCTACCATAAAATCCTGAAAAGAGGGAATGAGACTGGGCTGAGCCATAACATAGTCCACTGTACTAGCACCATGCCTATGTGGGAAGCAAGTGAAACCGCCCGATGTCGGGAATCTCTGTAGGCCATTCAGGATGGCCAATCCATGTGCAGTCCCCATGTCTATCAAATACCGCCCATACACTGTATGCTCCTCATCTTGTGAGAGTCTAGATAGGCCCATATCCCTAACATCAAGCTCCCTCAACATCTCCTCTGAGGTATCATAAAATACTGTCTGGTTATGGGCGGTCCTGGCATTGAAGTCCCCTAGGAGAATGATGTCACCATCCCTGGAGAACTCCCAAATGTCATCATCCAAAATAGAAAAGGGAGACTGCCCGCTAGTTGATGCATACACTGATGTACTAGGAGCAAAATAGCATATAGCAATGTAGAGATATCTGCCTGTCTCTGCCCTCAGTCTAATCCACATGTACCTAGCCTGCTCATCTCTGCGGACTATATGTATCAGTGGCTGTAGCTCCTCTCTAAACAATACTGCCACTCCTCCTGAGCCCCGTCCTCTATGCTCTGAACGAGTCTCCTGTCTACAAGCTGTCTCCCATCGGTATCCACTAACATGTGGCATGGACTGTCCAGGAGCCTGATGCGTCTCACAGTAGAAGATGATGTCCCTCCCAGTGAAACTATCCTCAAAAGCCCCTACATCAAGACGTAGAGATCCATTACAATTCCAAGTAGCAACTTTGAGTGTAGTCCCATAGGTCTCGCGCCGTCATGGAGAGCGCCTCTCCATAATCACCACTCTACCATCTCTATAGAAGGCCACTTTCCCTTTCTCTCGGGCTGCCCTTATCTCTGGCATAACTTCTTTCATGTGGGCAAGTTGCGAGAGTGTGAGGTCATCTCCAAGAAATATTCCCGTCTTCTTGAGTGTAGGTCGTCTCTTCAAGAAGTCCTTCTTCGCTTCCATGGAGGGGAAACGAATGATAAGTGCTCTCTCCTTAGAAGATTCGCCACCAGTACCTTCTCTCTTCTTTCCCACTCTCCATGCCTTTGTGTGCGTGGCTTCAATGCCCATCATAGAGAAGAGCTCCTTGGTTTCCCCTTCCGCATCATCACGGTCTTTTAGACCGGACACTCGTACATGTAAGGCCCGGGTCTTCCTCCTTTGCTCCTCTTCAAGGGTCATGTTGATGATGGTGGGAGTGGGGATGGGTGGCGATTCTTTACCTTTCCCTTTCTTGGCGACCTCGATCCATTTCTCCGCCTCGTCCATCTTCTTTTGTGTCTTTGTGATCACCTCCACCCATGAAGATGTCTTCTCTTTATGTTGCTCCTCCTCCTCTCGAATGATCCTCATTTGTTCCTTGATGGTATTCAGCTCTTCAAGAAAGGAGGGCTGAAATTTTCCATCCTCAAGATTGCTTTTTGAAGTGGCTGCCAACTCCTTTTTGAGGGCTGAGATTTCAGCCGCTTGACTCTTAGCATGCAATTTGGCCTCCACTAGTTCCTCCTTTAAAGCTGAAATCTCAGCGTCTTGCTTGGAAAATCTTTCTTCGAGCTCTTGGATTTTGTCAAATCCCTTCTCGAGTTTGGAGAGGCGGTTTATGATTGCGGTGACGGAAGAGTCGACCATCTTCTTGTTTTCTTTGATAATTGTGCCGAGCTTGTCCTCCACCTTCACGAGCTCCTCTTTAAACCCGGTCTTGGTCATGACTTTTTGCATTCCCACAGCCAATGGATTGAAAATTAATCCATGACACAGGAGCAAAACAGCAGCAACAGGGGGGGTTCAAGTCATGTAGGGAAAAGGGGAAAGAGAGGAGAAGAGAGTTATGTTGCTGCCTTGGGGGCCTGAGGAAGGGTGGGTGGGGCAAGGTAGACCGAAAACGAAGAGGGGGGGCCACAGGGTGGCGAACAGCAAAGCGAAAGGGGGGGCACAGGCGGGCGGCGAAGGGGTGAACAGAGGGAAGGGCGGAAAGATGGGCAGGCAACGCAGCGGGAGGCGGAAAAACGGGCAGGCAAACAGCGAAGAGGGGGGGCCATAGGGCGGCGAACAGCAAAGCGAAAGGGGGGGGGGGGGGGGGCACAGGCGGGCGGCGAAGGGGCGAACAGAGGGAAGGGCGGAAAGATGGGCAGGCAACGCAGCGGGGGGGGGGGGGGGGGGGGGGGGGGGGGGCACAGGCGGGCAGCGAAGAGGGGGGAGCCGGCGAAGGGGCGAAGAGAGAGAGAGAGAGAGAGAGAGAGAGAGAGAGAGAGAGAGAGAGAGATTAACGTCTACGAGAGGCCAAAGTTGGCCTATGAGACAAAAAATAATACAACTGTGTTCTTCCGGTCATCGGAAGAAAAGAAAGAAAAGAAAAAGTGTGCATGTGTCTGGATACAACTGTGAATCATCATGGATCGGTGGAGCCCATATACAAACAATATAAGGGGGGGTGGGGATGTGGATGTGGATGGAGTGCTAAGGCAAGATGCATCTCTATATGCTGAAGGGGTAGTACAAGCATGCTATGCAGATCTATGTCTAACTCCATCCAGTGCCATAAGAGGGATATAAGATATCATACATCGCCGATGCTGAGGCTGTGAATGGCGTGAGCATGTACCGTGAGTCTGAATGAAATCGAGCTAGCCTCTCCTGTGTCTCCATCTGGTGTCTCATTCGGATAGCTGCTATCTCTCGGTGACGGAGTCGGGGTGCTCTATGTCCAGTCTGTCTAGGTCTCCTCCTGGCTCTCAATTCCTCTGCTCTCTGTGCGGTCACCCCACATGGTACATCAGCTGGCACTGGCATAGCTCTCTGGAAGAAATCTGTGAGCTGGGACTGTCTCCCACCCCTAGTGGGAGCGGGTGTCTGGAGGAGTCTCTCTCGAGAACTATGAAGCTCTAGTAGTAGTCTGCCAAGCTGTCGCTGGTCCGAGGCCTCCATCAACTGATGTAGCGAAGAGTGCTCCTCAAACAATCCTGCATATCTATCTCTGAACCCATGGTGGGCTCTACATCTACATACAAAGTGATCCTCAGTCTCCACCTCCTCGCGGCACAATCTGCATATCCGCTCAGCTTTGGGAACCCGTGCCGCTCTCCCAGCCTCTATCTCTAGCTGATGTGATGAGACTCGTAGATAGCTGGCCAATAGCAACGCGAGAGTTGTGTGGCATGTATACATCCATGTACCGCGGTCGATGTATAAACCCATCCCCTGAGATGCTCATAAAGTGGTCTCTGTAATACAGCATCTTCGGTGGTAGTGGGCTCTCTAGTGCTGTCCATGTCTCCTGTATGTAGTGCTGCCATATGTCCTGTCTCATCACTCTGTTCCTCTCATTGAGAGAGAGAGAGAGAGAGAAATGAAATGATATATTAACGTCTTCAAAAGGCCAAAATGACCTATGAGACCAAAAAGGTTACAACAATTGGTGGATCTGATGCAATGTCTGTGTAAGGAAAGCTAATAACAATTAAACAACTAACTGAAACTGAAACAACTATGAGGAAAAGTACGGTACCAGGAGCTCCTAATGGATAACATGTGGGAGGAAAACTCCAGCAACAAAGGTAAGCATCATACACATCACTATCCAAAGATGTCTCTCATCGGTCGATGGCGGATATCCTCAATGTCCTCCATGGTGAGTACTCTGACTGGACGTCTCCCATGCCGTGCTAGTATGGTCCTGATCCTCTGTTGTAGTCTCCGCCGGTGTCGAGATGGACCTCTCATCTTGGGGCGCTTGGACCGCCCCAGCTCTATAGCCCGATCAATCAGTGTACCTCTGGTGCGGCTGTACTCTGGGGCTAGCTGCAATGCCTGCTGACCTGACTGCTAGAGAGAGAGAGAGAGAAATGAAATGTTATATTAACATCTTCAAAAGGCCAAAGTGACCTATGAGACCAAAGTTACAACCATGTGACATCTGATACGCTGTCTGGAAAAGAAAAGAAAGAACTAAGTATCTAGCCCCACAATACATCAGTAGGGGGGGCATCCGGAAGCAGCAACTAGGGAGAGTGGGAAGCTAATGCTATTGGTCAAAATGGGGTACATGAGTACATGGATACATGAATACATGAATATGGGGGAGTACAAAAGTGACAGTGAGTACAACGGTATATGGCTGGAGTCGTAATCATCCTAGGAGCTCTAGCATGGGTCTCTGCCGGATGGCCTGGATATCTGCCATAGTGGGATGGGCGAGCCCGATGCCTCGCAATGATGCTCTGAATCCTCCGGTGTAGGCACCGTCTCCGATGTGAGGATCCGCGAACCCTCGGGCGTCTAGATCTGCCCAACTGGATAGCTCTCTCAACTAGAGTCCCACGGGGTGCTCGTTGCTGGGCTGTCGGCTGTGTGTCCTCTCGGGTAGTCCCTCTAAAGAAGTCAGTAATTTGTCTCTGTGTGGACTCCCTGCCAGTCTGGCATCTGCTCCTGATGATGGACTCTCTGAGCCTGCGGATCTCTAGGAGATAAAAACCCAAGCATCGCTGATCACAATAGTCCATGACTCTAGCAAGTGGTCCAAATCCCTCTCTGAAAAGGCAATGGTAGCGCCCTCGAATCTCATAATATGCTGTGCAGCGACAGATGTAGCCTCCGTCTCTGGCTCTATCCAACAAATCTGACAAATCCTGTCCCCTGGAGGTATGCCTCTAAATCTGCCTGTCTCTATCTCTAACTGATGTGAGGAGGTGCGGATCTGCCCAATGGCGCACCTCAATCCATGAGACAGATGGGTATCCATGTAGCTCGGTCTAAGTATAAAGCCATCCTGAGTGGTGCGGAGAAGATGGTCTCTATAGAAAGCCATCTTCGTCCCCAACTCCTGTGAGGGCTCCTAGTGTCCAACTGAATGAGGTCCTGTCTGATGACTCTACTAATCTTAGAATGTGTCAAGGTGAGAGAGGGTGCCTCCAGAGAGTACTAGAAGGGTGGAAGTCTGTCTAAGCTGAACCCGTGAAGCTCAAACCAGGATGCTATCTACGCATACCAACATGAAGTGTCTCCCTCCATGGCTAGCTGATGAGAGGACTCTAAAGCAAGTCGTGCATACCGGTGCCGAGGAAGCTCCCAGGTGCTATGAATGAAGGACACTGATCTGGCAAGAGCCTCTACTACGATCTGTCTCGGCTCGGATAATCTCATGCGGTACCGAGGCCTTAGCCCGAATCATCCTGGAGATCATGGACACAAGTGGTCTCTCCATCGATCTCCATCCATCGTATGTGCGTCCTGATCGACTGTGACAATCTAGGCTAGGCCTCCAGATCTGTACTCCATATAGCATAGCCGGTGTGACCAGTGTGTCAAAAAGCCACAGCTTAGTGCGTGGCTCTTGAAACTGTTCCTATGAGCACATCCTCTCTAGACCTCCTAGTGCTGCATATCCTCTAGTCAATCTGGCCTCTGTTGCCCCCCTCATGGAAAATGTGGGCCCAGTGAACACCACTCCAAGATATGTGTACGAGTCAACATACTCCACTGTCTCCTGTCCATATGTGAAAATAGGCGCTGATTTCCAGACCCACTGAGCTGTAGTGTTAAACACCATAACCTTGGTCTTACCAAGGTTCACTGAGAGCCTTAATTATTTGCTAATCACTTTGTTAATGATGTTGATTCTAGTGTTTGATCCACCATAGCTCATCACAATGCCCTAATTTCAACATGGTATCAGAGCCATGCTAATTTGTGAGCCCATTATCTTGCTAATTGTTTTGCTAATTAGGATTAGTAGAAAATTATAATTTTTCCTCTTTTTTCAACTCACCTCTGTACCCCCAGCTCATTCTTGAGCTAGTCTACCGTGTTGTTTAGCATAAGCAAAAGTTTCTTGAGTGCTATATGATAATTGGGATCATTGTTCTGGCATCAGATGTATACCCCTGCTTGAAAAGGTCTTCTCCATCTCAACTATGGATCTCACGAACCCTTTCCTAGACAGCAGTAGGGCTGTACCAAACCATATGTCCTTCCTTTAGTCATAGCCTGCATGTAACCTCGAGAAAACTTTAACCTATTCACATGAATCCAGAGACATGTTTTCCACATGAAACCAAAGACCTGTATCTGATAAACCAAAGACTTGTATCCGTAAACCATAGGCCTGTATCCTCAATACCAAAGTCCTGTTTCTTCTCCAAAACCAATGTCCTGTTTCCATAACAGATAAACCCACATATGCACCATCCAATCACGGTGCCAAAAACCTAGAGAGAGAAAGATAGAGGATGTGTCAAGTAAACCCTGTGAATACACACAAGTCCAAGATGAAGAGCAACACACATCTCTTCCAAGAACATCATCCTGTGCATCTTAATCCTCTGTATCCAAATCTCGTAAACAAAGCCTGCTTGCGAAGAGAGAGAGAGAGAGAAACCCCTTGGCTGTTAGCCCCTCGGTGCCTCCTTCAGCTCGCCTTCTTCCAAGAGAGATAGAGGGAGACGCTTCCACACATGCAGTCACCTAGCGCAGAGAGCCTCCCATCTGATACTCGTCTGGTTGCCCAATTGTCTGCAGAGAAACTCCTGCCTGACGCCTACCTAGCTGCCCATTGCTTGTTGCCCATAGATGTAGTCGCCTAGTTGCTTTTTACTTGCTAGTAACCCATGCTCAACCACCTAATCACCGGCCTGGTTGCCCATGTGCAGCAGCACCTTGCTATAGGCCATGTGCATCAGCACTTGTCAGTGCCCAACAGCAGCAATTTCTGGCAGAAGCGCCCGATGGCAGCGCCAGCATCCAGTGGCGGCAGCAACAGCACCCAACAGCAGTGGCGGCGGTACCCAATGGCGGCGGCGGCTCTGTACCCGGCGGCGGTGCCTGTACCTGGCAGCGGCGGTAGTACATGGCGGCAGTGGCGGTACTTGGCAGCGACTGTACCCGGTGGCCCCATGCGCAAACGTACCCATGCATAATTCATCCGGCCACACCCACCGACGATCACCCATGGCTTGACCACCACCTCTGCCCCTTCGAATCTCCGCCACCTTCCCTTATATAGAGAGAGGATGCGTTTTTCATAGAAACGCCAAAAAGCAAAGGTTTTTAAAAACGCATGCTTTGCAAAGAATAATATTATTTTAAATCATCAAAGGTTTAAAAACCTTATAACCTCAAAATCCCTTTTGTCCCCTTTCACATTTGGGCTGGCCACACTTATGAGTTTCCTTTTCACATTCAACTGATGCCTGTCCACACTGTGCGTCCCGTGCTCGTGCCCGTGCCCACCTGCTTGCTGTCCAGAGGGAAAAACACAAGGTCGTAACAGCCCCAAACCATCTCTGATGGGATCCCCAATGACTGTAGGCGCTGGAAGAGTCTCTCTCGTGGCACTGTGTCAAATGCTTTGCGGAAATCCACAAAGCAGTAGTATAATCTCTTCTCCCGCACCCTAGCGTGGTCAATTAGACATCTCAGAGTGAATATATGGTCAATAGTGGAGAAAGCTCGTCGGAATCCAGCCTGCCCTGGTGCTCGCAGTCCCTCCTTCTCTGCATATGAGCTCAACTCTGCCTTGAGCATTGCGCCATAAAGTTTGGCCAATGTATGACCAATCATGATAGTCCTGTAGTTGCTGGGGTCTAGCATGTCTCCCGCTTTGTGGAGAGGCACGATGGTGTGCATAGTCCACTCAGCTGGTAGGCCCTCCACTAGTGCCCTATTAAAGAGGTGAGCAACAAAGGGTCCCAATGTGTCAGCTGCATACATAAGATGCTCACTCTGTATACCTGTGTGGTCAGCCGATCTCCCATGCTGTAACCGGCAGATAGCTCTCTCTAGCATCGAGGCGGTAAAGAAAGTAGAGGTGGTAGGGCGGGACTCTTGTGGCTGTGGTATGGGCGGCTGTTGAGGGATATGGTAGAGGCTCTTTGCATATGTGTGCCATGTGTGTGGATCCTCAATTGGGGTACAAGGGCGAGGCTCTCTCATCCTGCGCCATGCAGTGGCTGCATCTCTGCTCATGAGTAGGTGGTATATATCCCAGTACTGTGCCTCCTCATATGCACGCCTTGTACGGCGTGTGAGGGTCCTCATCTGTCGGCTCGCCAGTCTCTGTGTAATGGTCCCCAGTGCTCTCTGGGCACGGAGGTGTCTATATAGCTCTCTGCACTGATCATCATACCACCGATTCTGGGGCATGCTCCCAGATCGATTTGTGTGTGCAATGTGTCTATGATGGGGGAAGCTGCGGGTGGTGGCCGTATGTAGTAGAGATGACAGCGGGGTGGTGAGTGTGTCTAGAGGTGACAGGGGATCCATCTGAAATAGCCCGTCATATACATGATGCTCATATATGTCTGCCAAGTCATGGGTGAAGTAGAAAGTAGTATGCGATGCCTGTGTGGGCTGTGGGGGTGCTAGTGTGGAGCTCGCCAGTGACAGTAAGAGGTACATGTGATCCGCACCAATAGGACAGGAGGGGATGGTGAAAGATGTCACTGCCTGTGTGGTCTCCATGGACCCCATGATGTAGTCCACTGTGCTACCCCCCCCTTATCGTGGAAAGCATGTTAGTGCTCCTGAATCCTGCCACTATCTCATCCCGTTATAAATAACGAGATAGTGTCGCACTCCCAGCTCAAGTAAGTGATGACCATATCTGGTGTTATCCGGCCCCATGTCCTCTGACACCCTGCAAGCTCCCGTGTCCTCCACATCTAGTGTGTGCATCACCTCGGGGTGCTCGAAATCATAAATGTCGCACTGTCGGCTCTGTGTCCGTGCATTGAAGTCCCCCATAAGGAGGACTTCCCCTAGGTTGGAGTAGTGTATGATCTCATCTGAAAGGGTTGCATATGGTGACTCTCCCAGTGGCCCTGTGTCTTCCTCCACCCCTCCTCCTCTGGTGTCATGGCATATCTCGATCCTCTAGGAGAGAAGTAGCATAGAGCAATGTATAACACCCTGTCTGCTGAGAGCTGCAGTCTAATCCACATGTATCTAGCCTCCTGGTCACGTGCTACCACCTGTAGGCGCTCCTGTAGCTCTCGCTTGAAGAGTACCGCTATACCTCCAGATCCTCTCGATGTGCTCTGCCGTGTGGTCCCCCTTTATGTAAACTCCCACTGATAGCCCTCTACTTTGGGTAGCCCCCTCTCTAGGCTCTGGTGCGTCTCTGTAAGTAGTATGATGTCCCGTCCCTCCATGACCTCCTCCATCCTCCCAGGATGTGTCCAAAGTGCTCCATTGCAGTTCCAAATTGCTGTGTGTATCTATAAATCTGGATCCTCCATAGCCGATGTCCCATAGGCCGCCTGGCGCTAATCGGTGGCCTTGCCATCGATGATGACACGGCCATCGCGATAGAATGCTCTCTTGCCCTCTTTCCGGGCATGTAGGACTCTCGGCATGCATGTTTTCCTGTGTTCTATCTGCATCCTTGTAAGGTCGTCATCCAAATAGATGGGATCTCCTTGTAATCCTCGTAGATCACCCTCTTCCTCATGAAGGTGACTCTCTTCGTCTCTCCTGCAAACTGTAGGATAAGGGCTCACTTGCGTGTTGAGTCTTTCCCGGCTCTCCATGCTTTGGTGAAGGGGAGAGGGTCCTCTTCCCTGTAGCCGAGCTTCATGCATAGAAGCTGTCCATCTTTCTCAGGAGTAGAGTCAGGTGTCTCGGCTATACCCGTGACTCGAATGTTGAGGCGGCGGGCATGCCTCATCTTCTCCTCCTCAATGGTGGTGTGAATGATTTGGTGTTCTTCCCTTTGAGTCTCCTCCCTCACTTCTTTACGGATGTTCTTCTTCACCACTTCAACCCATCCTGATTGCTTGGCTTCGAGTTTTCCCTCCATGTCCTTTGTGATCTCCTTGGAGATCTCTTCTTTGATGGCCGTGAGAGTGTTGTCATTGATCTCCCCCTCTTCCTTCTCGGTGTTCTTGACGGCTACTAGTTCCACTTTCAATGCACTCACCTCCTCCTTGAGTGCCGTGTTCTCTTGTTCAAGGTCCTTGACCCGTGCTTCGAGGGCCATGATGTGCCGGTGTAATTTGTTCTCCACCTCATTGAGGTTGACCGTTGGAATCGGATGTCTTCTTGTTCTCCTTGATTAGTGCCTTCATTGCCGTCTCGAGGGCCTCGAGCTTCTCTTGGAGACTCGGAGCCATTCCTCGAGATTACTCTGCAGCGCTTCCCTCAGGCAGAGAGAGAGAGAGAGAGAGAGAGAGAGAGAGAGAGAGAGAGAGAGAGAAATGAAATGTTATATTAACGTCTTCAAAAGGCCAAAGTGACCTATGAGACCAAAGTTACAACCATGTGACATCTGATACACTATCTGGAAAAGAAAAGAAAGGACTGAAGGTAAGTATCTAGCCCTACAATACATCAGTAGGGAGCATCCAGAAGCAGCAACTAGGGAGAGTGGGAAGCTAATGCTACTAGTCAAAATGGGGTACATGAGTACATGGATACATGGACACTAGGTTCATGAATATGGGGGAGTACAAAAGTGACAGTGAGTACAACAGTATATGGCTGGAGTGGTAATCATCCTAGGAGCTCTAGCATGGGTCTCTGCCGGATGGCCTGGATATCTGCCAGCCCGATGCCTCGCAATGATGCTTTGAATCCTCCGGTGTAGGCACCGTCTCTGATGTAAGGATCCGCGAACCCGTCTGAATGTGCCCAACTGGATAGCTCTCTCAACTAGAATCCCACGGGGTGCCCACTGTTGGGCTGTCGGTGTCCTCCAGGGTAGTCCCTCTAAAGAAGAGAGAAATGAAATGAAATGAAATGTTATATTAACGTCTTCAAAAGGCCATAATGACCTATGAGACCAAAAGTTACATCATGGTGGATCTGATACAATGTCTGGATAAAAAAACCCAGAAAATGAAAAATAAAGATGATACTACTGGCACCTAGAAAATGAAACTGGAACTGGAAGGTACACTATGGAGGTACCTCCATCTCATAATATGTGCCGCATCGGACACTGGCGGATCTCCTCAATATCCTCTGTGGTCAGCACCCTGACTGGGTGTCTCGCATGCCTCGCAAGAATAATCCGAATCTGCCGCTGCAACCTCCGTCTATGCTGGGATGCCCTCCTCCGTGGTCGTGGGCGTCTGGACCACCCAAGCTCAATCGCACGATCAATCAGTGTACCCCTGGTGTGGGCGGTATCCATGTCCTGCTGCTGCTGTGGTCCATCTGGGGCAGTGATGGCCGGACTAAAGAAGTCTGTAATGTGCCTCTGAGTCTGGCTCTCTGTGCGCCTAAGCAGGCTATCTCTATGTCTCCGCAGCTCAAGCAAGAACAATCCCAAACACCTCTGGTCCTGGTACCCCATGACTCTGGAAAGTGGTCCAAAACCCTCTCTGAATAAACAGTGGAAACGACCACGTATCTCATAGTATGCAGTACAATGGCATATATAATGCAGCTCTGTCTCTGGCTCCCCATGGCATACTCGGCATATCCTGGCCTCAGCTGGTATACCTCTATATCGGCCAATCTCAATCTCAAGCTGGTGTGAGGATGTGCGAATCTGACCAATAGCACATCGTACTGCATGAGACAAGTGTACATCCATGTAACTGGGTCTGATCACAAAACCATCTGCTGTGAGCTGAAGAAAATGTTCTCTGTAGAAAGCCATCTTCGTGCCCAGCTCCTCAGTCGGCTGTATCCATGTCCTCCTAATGTCCAGCTGAACTAAATCCTGACGGATGAGTCTGGTAATCTCTGTCCGTGTAAGAGTGAGAGAGGGTGCCTCCAGAGAATACTGGAAGGGAGGCAATCTGTCCATGCTAAAACCATGTGCCTGGAACCAAGATGTCATCTGTCCATACCAACAAGCCGTGTCTCCCTGTAAAGCTAACTGTCGGGAGGACTCCAGGGCGAGGCGTGCATATCTGTCTCGGGGGAGATCCCACAAGCCATGTATGTAGGAGACTGATCTCGTAAGAGCCTCAATCACCAGAGGGGCAGCCGCCAGCTCTGCTCGAATAATCTCATGAGGTACCACAGCCTTGGCTCTAATAAGCCTAGCAATCATAGATACCAAAGGCCTCTCCATACCTCTCCACCCGCCTGCGCTGTGATGGCCCACTGAAGGTCCCCATATCTGCACTCCATAAAGCATAGCTGATGTCACTAGAGTGTCAAAAAGCCAGAGTTTTGTTCGAGGTTCCTGAAACTGAACCTGCGAACACATCCTCTCCAAACCACCCAGGGCTGCATGTGCTCTAGTCAATCTAGTCTCTGCTGCTCTCCTCATCGAAAACACTGGCCCACTGAATACTACCCCAAGATATGTATATGCATCTGTATACTCCACAATCTCCTGCCCATATGTAAATGTGGGAGCTGATCGCCTAACCCACTGTGGCGTGGTGTTAAACACCATAACCTTGGTTTTGCCAAGGTTGACAGACAATCCACTATCATGTGCAAACTCATGTAAAGCATCCAGATGACGCTGCATACCCTCAGGAGAGTCAGAGATCAACACAATATCATCAGCATATAACAATAGTGGGATCCATGTACCTGCTAGCTGGGCTCCTCTGTCCCCCAATCTCTCAATGTAGTCAGAAGCCTCATCCACATACATACCAAACAGTGAAGGAGATAACGGGCAACCTTGCTTCACTCCTATAGTGGAGTGAACCAAAGTAGAGACCCCCTCTGGGGTGCGTACCTGTCCTGCAACTGATCTGTATAAAGCCATAATTCCCCATATGAGCTCTGTGGGTACCCCCATCTCCTGTAATCGCCTCATCAATCTGGCTCTGGGCACTGTATCAAATGCTTTGCGGAAGTCCACAAAGCTACAATAAATCCGTCGCCCATGCGACCTGCCCTCCTCAATAATGGCCCGGAGAGTCAAGATGTGGTCAAGAGTAGAGAAACCTCTCCTGAACCCTGCCTGTCCCTCTGCTCGAATGCCAGCTCTCTCTGCCCATCTACTCAACTGCTGCTCAAGAATGGATGCATACAATCGTGCTAGTGTGTGACCAATCATAATAGTGCGATAATTCCCTGGCTGCATAGGGTCCCCTGACTTGAAGATAGGCACGATGGTGGACCTACTCCAAGTCTCGGGTAAGCCTTCGCACATAGCACGATTGAACATCACTGCTAGAAGCTCTGCCAGCATGTCTCTCGCATGAATAAAGTGCTCAGCAACCAATCCATCGTGATCATATGCTCTCCCAGTCTTCATCCTATCAATGGCCTTCCTTACCATCTCTGCGGTAAAGAAAGTACATGTCTGTGGGCATGGTGCTGGCGGGTCAGGAAAAGGTGTCTGTCCAGGAACTGTATATAGAGATGCTGCATAACTACCCCAGACCTCTGTAGAAGTGATGGCCAAAGCAGGGGAGGACTCATGAAACAGACGCCAAGCCTCCCTCGAATCCTGGCTCAAGAACAGCTGGTATAATTCCTGCTCTAGCTGAGCAAGGAAGGCCCGCTTCTTCCTTCGCACAAGGCGTCGGAAGGCAATACGTGACTGTCGGTAAGTAGTGACTCCCAAAGCAACCTCCCGCTGCAGTCGGGCTCTGGTCTCTCTGCACTCCTCATCATACCAGCTGTTCTGGGGCATACATCTAGAATGCTGTCTCTGTCCAGGCCGAGTATGTGGATATGCCTCTCTCGCTGCATCATGTAAAGTCTCTGTCAGTATATGGGTCAACTCCTCCAAAGGTCTCCCTGGCTCCTCTGTGTACAGACGTCTATAAATCCCATCTGTGTAGACAGCATCAGTCTCTGAGGTAAAAGTATATCGAGTGTGATCTGCCCCTCGTGTCCTCTGAGCTGTGGTAAAGTGAAAAGAGATAGTCAATGTCAACAATGCATGATCCACTACTACCCCAATGGGCCGAGCTCCAACTGTGAAGTCCTCAATGCATGAAACAAAGCTGGGCATAGCCATAACATAATCCACTGTGCTAGCACCATGTCTATGTGGAAAGCAAGTAAATCCAGCTGCTGACGGAAACCTCTGCAAGCCATTAAGTATGGCCAACCCATGCGCAGTCCCCATATCTACCAAATATCTCCCATACTCTGTGCACTCCACATCCTGTGAGCTTCTGTCTAATCCCATATCCAGAGTGTCCAACTCTCTCAGCATCTCCTCCGAGGTATCATAAAAGGCTGTCTGGCGGTTGCCCGTCCGGGCATTAAAGTCCCCTAGCAGGATGATGTCTCCATCCCTAGAGAACTCCCATATGTCATCATCTAGCACAGAGAAAGGAGACTGCCCTCTAGGTGCTGCATATGTCGATGTACTAGGAGCAAAATAGCATATGGCAATATACAGGAATCTGCCTGTGTCGGCCCTCAGTCTCACCCACATATATCTGGCCTGATCATCTCTCCGAACTATGTGTATAAGCGGTTGCAGCTCCTCCCTGAAAAGAACTGCCACCCCTCCTGATCCTCTACTACTGTGTACCGATCTCGTCCCTACTCTGCAAGCTGTCTCCCATCTGTATCCTGTCACTTGTGGCATCATCTGACCAGGGGCCTGGTGAGTCTCCGAGTAGAAGACTATATCTCTATCTGTAAAGCTGTCCTCAAAGGCACCTACATCAAGTCTGAGGGATCCATTGCAGTTCCAGGCTGCCAGCTTTAATTTGGTCCCATAGGTCTCGCACCGTCATGTAGAGCGTCGCTCCACGATGACCACCCTCCCTTCTCTATAAAATGCTATCTTACCCTTTTCTCTTGCTGCTCTAATCTCTGGCATGACTTCCTTCATATGTGCAAGCTGTGAAAGAGTAAGATCATCACCAAGAAAAATGCCTGTATTCTTTAAAGTGGGTCGTCTTTTCAAGAACTCCTTCTTCGCCTCAATAGAAGGGAAGCGAAGTATGAGAGCTCTTTCCTTTGATGTTTCCCCGTTGCCTCCGCTTTTTTTGCCCACTCTCCAGGCTTTTGCGTGTGTCGGACTGTCAATCCCCATCAACACCATAAGCTCTTTCACCTCCTCTTCAACTTTATCCCCGTCTTTAAGGCCGGTAATCCTCACATGCAAAGCACGTGTACGTCTTCGTTGTTCCTCTTCCAAAGTCATATTAATGATTGTAGGTGTAGGGGTTGTTATCTCCTTACCTTTACCCTTCTTGGCGACCTCTATCCACTTCTCCGCTTCATCCATCTTCTTTTGCGTCTTGGTGATGACCTCCACCCATGAGGAAGTCTTTGCTTCCTGTTGTTTCTCTTCTTCCTTAATTGCCCGTACTTGTTCCTTGATAACCTTGAGCTCTTCTATCATGGATGGCTGAATTTCACCTTCTTCAAGTCCACCATTTGCCTTGGCCTCTGCAAGCTCCCTCTGAAGAGCTGAAATTATGCCTTTGAGCGTGTTGACTTCCCCGTGAAGGTCTTTGACTTCCGCTATGAGGTCCTCCTTCTCCTCTTTCCACCGCTTACCCTCATTGAATACCATTTGGAGAAAGTTTGGAGAGAGAGAGAGAGAGAGAGAGAGAGAGAGAGAGAGAGAGTTATGTTGCTGCCTTGGGGGCCTGAGGAGGGGTGGGTGGGTGAAACCGATCCCGTCAAGTGGGAAAGACTCAATTGGACACCTACACGTTTAATAGCACAACTTTAAAACCACAAATATGAAATGGACAACTTAAAATAACTTGAACTTTAAATGAACAGAAATGGAAAGATGGACACCAGCACTGGGGCCGGAACGGGCCGACCCCCCCCTCAATATATGATATATTTATTGGGAGTATTTAAAGAATACAATGCTCCATGGGTTCTGAGAACCAGATGATGTCCATGTACATATGAAAACAATACTAAACAAAAAGCTCGAATTTCGATGTAGAAGCTCGAAGCAGATTGACCACTAGTGTGGTCCAATCGCTACGGTCCTGTGCTTTCACTGGACTCCGCGGAGAGCACCATACTGGTGTTCCGAGACCACGCACAGACAGGCGCTCTCGTACTAACGCCTGGCTCTCCCGATCTCAGCACCTTTGGACCGAGGTTCGCCCATATAGCTTGGACAACCCGGCACCGAACGGGTGTAGGCCGAGCGGGACGAATCTCTTACCAGATTTAAACATTAAATGCTTTACTCAAATCTGAAAATCACTTACTTGTAGATGGTTGATAGAAGACCAAAACTTGTAGTGTTTGTGTAGTCTTTGAGACCACCTTTGTTGGAGAAAGAGGAGCCTCGTGAAGACTCACCACTAAGAGTACCACCAAAAAGGGCACAGCCGGTAGGAGCAGCCGCCTGTGGGAGCAGCAATACAGCAGACACCGGATAGAGGAGTAGGTGCTCCAGGAGAAGGGGAGCAGCCCACTGAAGCTGGTCGTACAGTTGCAGCAGCAAGGGCAGTAAACTCCAGTCGTGTAGAGGGTAGTTTGCAGCCAGCCAATGGAAGGAAGGGCACCTGGCTGCTGTTTACAGGCGTCTGTCTGCAGCCGTACAGTAGAAGATATGGCAGCCGCCTGGGAGAAACAGCCTGTAGGAGATGGCGTAGAGGAAACAGTGCAGCATAAGCAGTCCTCTGTCGTGCAGTTCACAGCCCGCCTGTAGAGGTGGAGGCGCAGCCAACAGCAGAGGAAAAACTGAGATGCGCCTGAAGTGGGGGCAGCCGCCTGCTGTAGATTCAGTCGTACAAAGGGAGTCGCCTGCAGAGGAGGTACAGCCGTTCAGAGGGAGCCGCCTGCTGTAGGTGATACAGCCGTACAGAGGGAGTCGCCTGCAGAGGTTTATGCGCAGCCAGCACAAAGTCAGTCACCTGTAATGAATCAGGCGCAGCCAGCCTCAAGGAAGCATGCGCAGCCTGTGTGTAGCACCTCCTGCAGCAAACACAGCAGAACTCCAGCCGCCTGATAGCTTACGAAGGGTGATGAAAAACCACGCCAGGGAGAAAGCGATGGATCCTTACGCTTGAAGGGGTGAACATTTTTTATAAAATTAATGTGGAGATTTCACTAGAGTGTTCCCACGCATGCATGAAGGGGACTAGTGGGGGTTGGTGACCATGCCCACCCCCACACTCACTTAAAAGTGAGGCTTCCCACCTTGGCCCCAAAGTGGGTGCCCAAAGGGGGTGCCCACTTTTAAATGAATGTGAACCCCTAACCTTATAAATAAAGGGGTTAGAATAAAATAACATTAAACAACAAGTGCAACATACTTACCACCTGTTCACATGCACTGAAACTTGTCAGAATACAGGGCACACTTCACGACTCACTGGCAGGCGTCCCCGCTCAGTAAGTAACACGTCAGGCAGGCAAACACACGAATACATGTCATGCGAAAACAGTTTCAAGCATGCAAAATATGTGTGCATGTGCAAAAGTAACATGGACATATCTCCCGTTCATGGAACATGTACAAAATATTTGTCGGCACAAAACTGGCACGACATTTATTACATAAAAACCTGGTCTTCCTATGGAGTGACAGTCCCATAGGTAAGACACAGTTCCAGGCACGAGTTTCCCTAGGTGTGACAGTCCCATAGGTAAAACACGGCACGAATACTGGCTCTTCCATGGCGTGACAGTCCCATGGATCGAACACAGTCCAGGTCATACACGGGTGGCACTGGTCTGGCTCCCGTCCATACGACACCATCCTGCTAACACACGGGTGGCACCAGTCTGGCTCCCGTCCATGTCAGCAAAATACTGGCCTCTTCACACGAGACACTGGCCTGGCCTCAAGTGAACGAGACGCAAAAATGTGGGAATGGACCAAATGGTCGGCCAATTGGTGACATCCCCCCGGGCTTCTAAAGAGTTGACCTCAACTTAAAAGCCTCAAGATATGCCTGCAGCAATTGCGGATAATCTGCAAAATATTCCTCATTTACCCACTTGGCATCAATAGGCAAATAATTCTTAAACTTCACAAGGTATCTCCTGGAAAGCTTTCCTGCAGGTAGCTTTCTCTCCTTGTGAAAAACAATCTGTTCTGGCTGGAGGATCTCCTCAAGCTCTTCAATTTCTGGCGGATCTTCTGTGACAGGCTCATCAGGATCTGGCCCCACATATTTCCGAAATAGACTCACATGAAAAGCATTGTGAATCTTCCAATGACTAGGTAAAGCAAGCCTGTATGACACTTCATTGATCTTGTGAATCACCTTGAAGGGTCCATAATAGCGAGGAGAAAGCTTAGGATATGATCCTTCTCGTCCTGGCCTCTTTCGAAGCCTAGCCTTCTCAAATTTCAGCAATACCCAATCACCTTCTTTGACTTCCATGTCCCTTCTATGCTTGTCAGCAGCCTTTTTATGCTTATCCTGAGATCTTGCAATGGCTGTCCGGACCTGACGAAAGGCAACATCCAAGTCACGAACATATTCATCAGCAGCAAAAATCTCATCCTTGGTACGAAGGATGGGTGGCAAGACCACTCTGCCATAAACAACCTCAAATGGAGCCTTTCCTGTGGAAGCATGGATTGTATTGTTGTAGGCAAACTGAACAAGTGGAAGATACTTCTCCCATGCACTCTTTTGATCTGCCACATAACACTTCAATAAATCCAACACAGCTGAATTCGCAGCTTCACTTTGGCCATCCGTTTGGGGATGATAAGCTGATGAAAACTCAAGCTTAGTACCCATGTTATCAAACAAAGCCCTCCAAAATAGGCTTGTAGTCCTGGGATCTCTATCCCCAACAATGGATTTAGGCATACCATGATGCTTGAAAATATTAGCAAGAAAAAGCTTTACCATATGATCAGCTTTAATGGTTTTCTTGACGGGCAAGAAGTGAGCTTGCTTGCTAATCCTGTCCACAATAGTCCAAATAGCATCATTCCCATGCTGGGATCTAGGCAAATCCATAATAAAATCCATCGTGATACTTTCCCAAGGTTGCGAGGGAATAGGCAATGGCTGAAGCAAACCTGGAGGCTTTTGCCTATCAAATTTCACCTTTTGGCAAGTGATACATGCACGCACATAAGCCTCAATGTCTTTACGCATGCTTGGCCAAAAGAAGTACCTCTGAATCATGCGAGTAGTAGGCATTATACCTCTATGATCAGCGTATGGTGGAGCATGACATTCGTCCATAACCTTTGGACGCAAATCCTTCACCACACATAGGCAATTATCCTTCATGAGATAACCCTCATTGATAACATAAGAGGCATGTGAATGACCAGCCATCAAATCAGTCCATATATGGCAAAAATCAGCATCCAAATGATACAAATCTCTCATAGTAGATAGATCTCCATGAGAGGCCACTGAGACTGCAGCAATATAAGGCCTCCTAGATAGTGCATCGGCCACCACATTTTTCTTTCCTGGAGTATGCACAATCTGAAAATGAAACATGGAAAGAAAATTCGCCATTCTCATTTGCTTCTCTGAAAGCTTGGTTTGAGATAGAAAGTATCTCAAGCTTTGATGATCTGTCTTGACCACAAATTCAGCCCCAAGAAGATAGTGTTTCCAAATCTTTAAGGCATGAATTACAGCCAAGAGCTCTTTCTCATAGATATCCATATGAAGCTCGGCATCATGCAAACGACGGCTCTCGTATGCAACTGCATGCCCTTCTTGATTTAGGACAGCTCCTATGCAATCACCACAAGCATCACATTCAACCACGAATGACTTGTGCAAGTCAGGAACTATCAATACTGGACCACATATGATCGCTTGCTTGAGCTGCAAGAAAGCATCCTGTTCCTTTGAAGTCCATTTGAAAACAGTTTTCTTCTTCGTGAGATCATGTAGAGGAGTTGCAATCATAGCAAAGTGCCTTATGAAACGCCTGTAGTATGAACATAATCCCAGAAAACTACGTACTTGATGTACGTTTTGCAATTCGGGCCAATTCCGAATAGTCTCTATCTTTGCAGGATCCATTGTAACTCCATCCTTGGATACAATATGTCCCAGATAATGAATCTCTGAAAGGAAAAACTCACTTTTCTTGGCATTGACGAAAAGTTTATGCTTCCGCAACTCTTCGAACACTGTGACCAAATGAGTTCTGTGTTCCTGCTCATTCTTGGAGAAAACCAAGATATCATCAAAGAAGACTCCTGTAAACTTACGATGGGATCGGAATATCCTATCCATCATACGATTAAAAGTAGCAGGAGCATTGGTGAGACCAAAAGGCATTACCAAGAATTCATATAATCCGAAGGTTGTCCTGAATGCAGTCTTATGGACATCTTGTGGCACCACGCGTATCTGGTGATAACCACTCTTCAAATCAAGTCTGCTAAAGCAAGCTGAGCCATCAAGCTTATCCAAGATATCATCAATACGTGGAATAGGAAATCTGTTCTTGATGGTAAGCTTGTTCAAAGCTCTATAGTCTACACACATACGGAATGATCCGTCCTTCTTTTGAACAAGAAGCACAGGAGAGCAGTAAGGTGAGGAACTGGGCTGAACCAAACCTTTCTCTAAAAGCTCATTAACCTGCTTCATAATTTCTTCTTGTTGTGCAGCACTCACTCGGTATGCGGGTTTGTTAGGTGGAGAACTACCTGGCACAAGATCTATGCAATGATCCTCGGGCCTTTGGGGAGGTAGTTCACCTGGCAATGAGTCAGCAAAACAATCTTTGAATGCATTAAGAAAATTCAGCCTATCATTAGACATAGCATCCACACTTTGATGATTTGGCACAAGACTATCACGCACAAAAACCAAGTACGCTGAAAGACTCTTTTTCATTGCTTTATTAATTTGGATGTGTGATACAACTGGGATGGAATCCCCTTCTTTGCCAGCATCAATAAAGTGCATGCGGCCTTTATGCATAAAAGAAATCATATTGGACTTGTAGTCTTTGCGGGGCTCAAGCCTATGATGCCACGGCTTGCCCAACAATGCATCACATCCATTCAAAGGAGCAACTAGGAAATGCTCATTGTCAAGGTAGCCCTGAATATGAATACGCAACTTCCCAATCAAAGGGGTAACCTGCACCTCTTTGCCAATAAATGCAGCTTCGGCTTCAATCTGAGGTCCCATGTTTTCAACCTCAATTCCCAATGCAGCTGCCATTTGCATAGAGATGAAATTGTCAGTTGCACAGTCATCAAACATAAAGAGTGCGGGCTGATCCTTAACTTGCCCCCATGCCTTGCAAACCATTCTCTCTTTAGCATCATGACCTGTATTACCTTGCACATCAGGAACTGCATGAACATTTGCTTTGGTGTTCTTGTTCTCGTGCTTTGGTTTGCGATCTGGGCATTGCCGGAACATGTGGTCTTTGCTACCACAAGAAAAGCATTTTCCATCCTTAGCATATTGCTCTCTTTGCTCCGGGGTTAATCCAAACTTGTTCTTTCTTGGGCCCTGTTCTTTATTTTCAGCTTTACCACCCTTGTAAGGCTCCCGGAAGTTCTTTTTAGGTGGCTGTCCACCCTTTTGCTGATTTGGGACAGCCTTGTCCTTCGCCTTGGAACCTCCTTGATCTTGCTTGATCTTGAGCACCAATTGCTCAGTAGCAAGGGCAGAAGCTGTGAGTTGTTGCAATGTATGTTTTGGGTGTAATTCAATACCCGATCTATAAGCAGGTTGCAATCCAGAACGAAACTTCCTCTTTCTTTCCTCCTCAGAGATTAGCATGAAGGGAGTCACTTCCAGCAACACTTTCCAAAATTTGTTCACATACTGTTGCACACTCTCATTATCTTTTTGTTCTAGCCTGTCCCACTTTTGAGTGAGAGTTTGCTCTGCATTGGGTGGCAAGAACTGAGCATAAAATCTGTCTTTGAATTTCTTCCAAGTAGAGATGGGATCCTTGGTGATCTTTTCGGTGATCCACCAATGGGCAGCAGTGCCTTTCAGAAACATGCTAGCATGGCGCACCTTCGACTTTTCTGTAAAGTCTTCATCGCTAAAAGCAATGTCGAACTGTGCCACAAACGCTAACACCTTAGAAGCATCGTGTTCACCATGAAAGACATCAAATTTGACAGATTTATCACCTGCTTTGAACTCCTTGAGCTTCCTGGCATGAGGCTCATGGTCCTCTCTTTTTCTTTTCCCCTTATCCAACGGGGTAGCCCTGTCTGCATGGGCTCCATGGGCCGTCAAAGAAGCTTCATGGGGCACGGTGGCATGTGCTCCACGAACTCGAAGCTCAGATGCATGTGACTTACCTGCATATGGCATGGTCTCTCCATGAGACAACTCAGAAGGCAAAATTTTTCTGGAAGCAGACCTGTCACCATGAGATACATATCTTGCATGCATGTGACTTTCGTGCCCTCCATGAGCACTGGCATACATATTTCTGTCAGGCTTAGTGCCTTGGGGAGAGGATGCATGACGAGAAGTGACAGTCACCTCTTCCCTTTGCATATAAGATTTCAGCCTCTGGGATGCGGGATCTCCATGCTTTAAACGAGGTGGATTTCTGAATTTTAGTTCTCCGTCATCCCCCTCTTTGATATCACCTTTGCGAAGGAGATAGGCAAGTGCCAACTCCCTTGGTTTCTTGCCCACTTCACGAGCCATTGATTCAAAGGTTACATCAACCATAGCATCTGCCTTCCTGGCTTCAATAGCACTTTGCAGATGAGGATCTTCATGCAAAAACTTCAATTCTTGCTCTTGAGCCTGCAAAAGTTTTCTCATATGTTCCATTTCAGCCCTCATAGCATCAGGGTCTTGTTCAAGCATAACTGTCTTTCCTGGAGACAGTTGACCTTTGGATTCACTATCCATAATCCTTTCAAGGGGCTTGTGCCTACCACGCAGGGCATCAGACCCACGAGAAGCACTAGAGGGACCCCTCGAATTTGGTACTTCCAAAGGGTTGCCTTGGCTGTCCATTGTGTTCAAAGTTTGCTAAAAGCGGGATGTCCAGTACACAGGTTCGTTTCCCCACTAGGAAGAGGGAAACAACCGTGCTCTGATACCAATGAAACCGATCCCGTCAAGTGGGAAAGACTCAATTGGACACCTACACGTTTAATAGCACAACTTTAAAACCACAAATATGAAATGGACAACTTAAAATAACTTGAACTTTAAATGAACAGAAATGGAAAGATGGACACCAGCACTGGGGCCGGAACGGGCCGACCCCCCCCTCAATATATGATATATTTATTGGGAGTATTTAAAGAATACAATGCTCCATGGGTTCTGAGAACCAGATGATGTCCATGTACATATGAAAACAATACTAAACAAAAAGCTCGAATTTCGATGTAGAAGCTCGAAGCAGATTGACCACTAGTGTGGTCCAATCGCTACGGTCCTGTGCTTTCACTGGACTCCGCGGAGAGCACCATACTGGTGTTCCGAGACCACGCACAGACAGGCGCTCTCGTACTAACGCCTGGCTCTCCCGATCTCAGCACCTTTGGACCGAGGTTCGCCCATATAGCTTGGACAACCCGGCACCGAACGGGTGTAGGCCGAGCGGGACGAATCTCTTACCAGATTTAAACATTAAATGCTTTACTCAAATCTGAAAATCACTTACTTGTAGATGGTTGATAGAAGACCAAAACTTGTAGTGTTTGTGTAGTCTTTGAGACCACCTTTGTTGGAGAAAGAGGAGCCTCGTGAAGACTCACCACTAAGAGTACCACCAAAAAGGGCACAGCCGGTAGGAGCAGCCGCCTGTGGGAGCAGCAATACAGCAGACACCGGATAGAGGAGTAGGTGCTCCAGGAGAAGGGGAGCAGCCCACTGAAGCTGGTCGTACAGTTGCAGCAGCAAGGGCAGTAAACTCCAGTCGTGTAGAGGGTAGTTTGCAGCCAGCCAATGGAAGGAAGGGCACCTGGCTGCTGTTTACAGGCGTCTGTCTGCAGCCGTACAGTAGAAGATATGGCAGCCGCCTGGGAGAAACAGCCTGTAGGAGATGGCGTAGAGGAAACAGTGCAGCATAAGCAGTCCTCTGTCGTGCAGTTCACAGCCCGCCTGTAGAGGTGGAGGCGCAGCCAACAGCAGAGGAAAAACTGAGATGCGCCTGAAGTGGGGGCAGCCGCCTGCTGTAGATTCAGTCGTACAAAGGGAGTCGCCTGCAGAGGAGGTACAGCCGTTCAGAGGGAGCCGCCTGCTGTAGGTGATACAGCCGTACAGAGGGAGTCGCCTGCAGAGGTTTATGCGCAGCCAGCACAAAGTCAGTCACCTGTAATGAATCAGGCGCAGCCAGCCTCAAGGAAGCATGCGCAGCCTGTGTGTAGCACCTCCTGCAGCAAACACAGCAGAACTCCAGCCGCCTGATAGCTTACGAAGGGTGATGAAAAACCACGCCAGGGAGAAAGCGATGGATCCTTACGCTTGAAGGGGTGAACATTTTTTATAAAATTAATGTGGAGATTTCACTAGAGTGTTCCCACGCATGCATGAAGGGGACTAGTGGGGGTTGGTGACCATGCCCACCCCCACACTCACTTAAAAGTGAGGCTTCCCACCTTGGCCCCAAAGTGGGTGCCCAAAGGGGGTGCCCACTTTTAAATGAATGTGAACCCCTAACCTTATAAATAAAGGGGTTAGAATAAAATAACATTAAACAACAAGTGCAACATACTTACCACCTGTTCACATGCACTGAAACTTGTCAGAATACAGGGCACACTTCACGACTCACTGGCAGGCGTCCCCGCTCAGTAAGTAACACGTCAGGCAGGCAAACACACGAATACATGTCATGCGAAAACAGTTTCAAGCATGCAAAATATGTGTGCATGTGCAAAAGTAACATGGACATATCTCCCGTTCATGGAACATGTACAAAATATTTGTCGGCACAAAACTGGCACGACATTTATTACATAAAAACCTGGTCTTCCTATGGAGTGACAGTCCCATAGGTAAGACACAGTTCCAGGCACGAGTTTCCCTAGGTGTGACAGTCCCATAGGTAAAACACGGCACGAATACTGGCTCTTCCATGGCGTGACAGTCCCATGGATCGAACACAGTCCAGGTCATACACGGGTGGCACTGGTCTGGCTCCCGTCCATACGACACCATCCTGCTAACACACGGGTGGCACCAGTCTGGCTCCCGTCCATGTCAGCAAAATACTGGCCTCTTCACACGAGACACTGGCCTGGCCTCAAGTGAACGAGACGCAAAAATGTGGGAATGGACCAAATGGTCGGCCAATTGGTGACAGTGGGATTACGCAGTCAAAGGGACCAGGGCAGGGTGCGCAAGAGAGAAAGAAAGAAAGAAAGAAAGATTTTATTACCGTCTTCCAAAAGACTGAACACGGCCTATGAGACAAATCAGTGTACCTGTATGGGGTATCCTCTATCATCCTAACAAAATGAAAAAGTACTGAACGAAAAAGCTGAATCTGGGTGTGCAATAAGTACAATGAGTGGGGGAGGGGATGGAGCTCTACTACTAGGAGAATGCAAAGCTATATGCATGGAGTATACAATCATGATATGCAACCTAGCTAGCTCCATCCTGTACCATACTGGGGGTATAAAATGGTATACATCAATGAAGGGGGTGTCCACAGCTCCCTGAAGAACATGCCTGGGTCTGCTCTGAAGCGAGCCAATTGCTCTGAACCCTCTTTGTGAAACTGAGCTCTGATCTGTGTCATCTCTCTCTGGTATAGGCGTGGTCTCCGAGAGAGAGAGAGAGGGGCTGCACACAGAGAGGGGGCGAATGCAAGCGAACATAGGAGATGGCGAACAGGTGCGCAAGCATAGCAATGCAGTACAGCGGGGGTGCGCAGTGTAAGCAGGGCAGCTCGGGCGGGGTGGGTACGAAGGGCAGTGCCAGGTGCAGCATAGCAAGGGTGCATAGACCACCAGCGAGAGGGTGTTGAGACCACCAGCGCGTAGCGCGAGCAGCGAGAGAGCAAAGACGTCACGCCATGGACAGCGTGAGCAGCGAGAGGGTGACCACCAGTGCGCAGCGCGAACAGCAAGAGAGCAAGAGCGAGAGAGTAATGAAATGAAATGTTATATTAACGTCTTCAAAAGGCCAAAGGGACCTATGAGACCAAAGTTACAACCATGTGACATCTGATACACTGTCTGGAAAAGAAAAGAAAGAACTATAGGTAAGTATCTAGCCCTACAATACATCAGTAGGAGGGAGCATCCGGAAGCAGCAACTAGGGAGAGTGGGAAGCTAATGCTACTAGTCAAAATGGGGTACATGAGTACATGGATACATGAATATGGGGGAGTACAAAAGTGACAGTGAGTACAACAGTATATGGCTAGAGAGAGAGAGAGAGAGAGAGAGAGAGAGAGAGAGAGAGAGAGAGAGAGAGAGAGAGAGAGAGAGAGAAGCGTATAACTGTGCTATATACACAAGAAAATCACGGGAATAAGATACAGAAGTGTGGGGGGCAAGGGGCCATTATATATGGCCCCAACAGCCAGTCGGCCTGCTGAAAAGATAGCTGACAGTAGTAGAAAAGTCCACGACTTGCTCCAACCTCCAATCGGCCAGCTGCAGAGGAAGGTCGGGGAGCAACAGGGTCGGTCGGCCAGTATCTGGACCAGCCAACAAGCATAGGACAACCTCCCACACCTGGAAAAAATAGGGAAAAATATGGAGAGTGGGGAAAAATGAGAAAACACCTAAATCGAGCGAGCACACCCACAACAGAGGCCCTAGTGTAAATATACAGACAGGAGATGACTGCTAACACCCCGTCTCAGCTATTGGATGTGGAACCAACCCCAGTGAGCTGGAGTGCCGCCGCAGCATAGCTTGAGGTAAGGACTTCGTGAAGAGGTCCGTCGCATTGTCCTCCGTCGAACAATAAAGAAGCAAGATGTCACCAGCCAAGATCTTCTCACGAACAAAGTGATATTGTATCTCTATGTGCTTGGTCCGGGCATGGAAGATCGGGTTTCGAGCAATAGCTATACAACTCTGGTTATTGCACTGGATGACTGTGGGCTCCTTCTGTGGAAACCCAATCTCGCCCAGCAACCTCCGCAACCACACAACCTCGCAAGCAACACCACAAGCAACCTGGTAGTCTGCCTTTGTCGGTGACAAGGCAATAGTTGGCTGCCTCTTACTGCTCCATGAAACCGCTCCTAAGGCGAGGGAAAAACTGTAGCCTGATGTGGATCTCCTCGTGTCTGCATCTCCTCCCCAATCTGAGTCACTCCATCCTTGGAGTCTGACTCCATCCATCAATCCCCCTCCTATGTAAAAGAGTCCAAAATCCTTCGTCCCCCCTGCAGATACCGCAACATCCGCAGATACCGCAACATCCGCAATTCTGCGTCCCAATGAGACTTCAACGGCGTCTCCATGAATGAGCTCAACAGCCCCACAGAAAAGCTCAAGTCCAATCTGGTGTTCAGCAACCAGATCAATGAACCAACCGGCTTCTGGTACAAAGAGGCATCAACTGGCTCACAAGAATCATTCACTGTCAGCTTCGTGTTCGGGTCCATCGGCAATGTAATAGGCTTGCAGTTCTCCATCCCAAAGGCCTCAAGCAACTCTTGAACATACCGCTGCTGAGAGACAAAAAACCCCCTCTGGGTCTACCAGGTCTCCAATCCCAAGAAGAGGTGGAGTAAGCCTAAGTCGGTCATCTAAAACTCCTTTGACAAGGCAGCCTTCGTCACTCTAATGTGCTCCACATGACTGCCGGTCAGAATGAGATCATCCATATAAAGGATCATTAACGTAACCATGCTAGGTTCTCGAAAGAGATACAGGTTGGGATCTACAACCGATCTTTGAAATCCAGTCCGGAGAAAGAAGAATCAATCATGTGATTCCAAGCCTTGGGAGCCTGTTTAAGACCATACAAGGCCTTCCTTATCCTGTAAACCATCCCTTCTGATCCTAGAACCACAAAGCCTGGAGGCTGCTCAACATACACCTCCTCGTGCAGGTCACCATTAAGGAACGCAAATTTGACATCCATCTGATACACGGGCCACCGCTGAGAAGAAGCAAGGGCAAGAACGGTCCGAATCGTGGTCATCCTCACTGTCGGTGCAAAGGTATCCTCATAGTCGATGCCTGGCCGCTGAGCATAACTCTTAGCTACAAGTCGGGCTTTGTGTTTGTCCACCAACCCATCTGAGGCATATTTGGTCTTAAAGACCCACTTGACACCAATGACTGACCGTTTCGACGGCCTCGGTACTGACTCCCAAGTGTTGTTCTTCTCAATGGCATCCAGTTCCACGAGCATGGCTTTCCTCCAAGTATCTTGTGCAAGGGCTTTCTTGACGGAAGTGGGCTCTTTGTCTCGCATGATACGAGACATCAAAGCATAATTTACCTGTAAAAGCTCCGTTGAATGACTTTTATCACGGACTCTGTGTGATGTTCGAGGTCCGTCCTCTGTGGTCCATTTGAAGAGAAGCTACATGACACCTGACTCCCGAAGGGTGTCCACTAACCATCTGTGTACTGGAACATAACGCGGAGCCTCCTGTTATTGCGGGAGCTCAACTCCAGCTGCGGGCTCAACCTCCTAAACTAACTGAGGTTGTCCGGCTGGAACAATAAACTGGGAATCATCATCAGAATCTTTTGGGTCTCCAAGAAGTGGTGGCTCATCAACCGTGGAAACCGGAACATGCTCATCAAACACCACATTCCTTCCTCTCTGGATCAAATAACTTGTATGCCTTGGAAAGAGAGTTAAATCCCACAAAGATAAGCTTTTGGGACTTCGAGTCGAGCTTCCCCCTCTGCTTCTTCGGAATGTGAACATACGCATCGCTCCCATCACATGCCACTCCTTGAACCGAGCAAAAGCTTGGTCCTTCTGAGAAAGGAGATCAACCCATGTGAATCTAGAACAATCATCAACAAGCAGCATGAAGTACAAGGAACCTCCCAAGGATGTTGTTTGCAAATGTCCACTCAAGTCAGTGTGTACCAACTCCAATGGTTTCGAAGCCCTCCTGGAAGCCTGCTTCGGAAAGGATTCCCTGTGCTGCTTACCACAAATGCAAGAACTACAACGTCCTTGCTTACTGCCAAAATCTGGCAAGCCAACCACCATCTGGTCCCGAAAAGCTCGACGCAGCGCATCCACATTTAAGTGGCCAAACCGAAAGTGCCACAAGTAACCAACCTGAGAACCTCTCAAAGACGAGAGTGCGGAGAGTTTGTATATACCATTTCCACGCCGCCTTCCCAAACAACCTGGCCAGTGTCGCGGTCCCGTAGAGCATCAGAATGCTCCTCAAACTCCACCCGGAAGCATACCTCATGCACTGACAATAGATGAAAACCTTGTGGTGGGACGTAAAGAACACGAGAGGAATGCTTACCCCCTCTGCCATCGGGAATGATCTCCATCCGGCCCTCACTGTGTATCGGAATTGTGGAATTGTTGCCAATGAAAATGCGACTTGATTGCCGTTTTAGATCCAGAAAGAAGTCACGGGAAGGAGTCATGTGACTGGAAGCACCACTATCGAGAATCCATTCCCGAGTATCCTTTGCGGTGAAGCCAACTACCTCCTCGCTCGAAGAAGATGAAGCATCCGTGTCCATCATCTCTAAGTGCACAAAGGCTGGAGTCTTTGCAGCTGAAGCTGAAGAATCAGCACTCTTTCCAGTCCGCTTGGGATACTTCCTCCAATACTGGCCTTTCTCGCCACAATCATTGCAGGTCCTCTTGGCCTTCAGTTTCTCTCGATCTGAGTCGGGCTTCTTCTTAGAAGACTTCTCCGATGAAGCCTTCCCTTTGCCCTTGTTGTTGTTATTCTGGCCTTTAGACCGTCAGCGAGTTAAGGCCTCAGAACCTCCGCCCTGTGGAGGATTCGTGAATCTTTCCTCCTGGTCCAAGACCACGGGCACAAGCTCCTTCCATGTGATGGTGCTGAGCCTGCCACTGGTAATCAACGAAGAGTAAAAGGTTGAGTACTGAGAGGGAAAATGTGATAGCAACGTTATGGCCATATCCTCTGATGATATCTCTTTCCCAGCCTGGAGAACTTCCTGCTGAAGAGCCTGCAGCTTGTTGATGTGCTTAAGCATCGTCGACGACTTTGCAAGATTCATCACCCGCATCTGAACTTCCAAGGCGATTCTCTTCATGGGCGATACCCTGTTGTAGAAAGAAGCCAATTGCTGCCATATACCTCTGGCTAGCGTCATATGCTTGATATGATTGATTACATGTGGTGTGCAATTGAGGAAAATGAAAGAACGGACTCTGGCATTGACACGATCCCATAACTGTGCTTGTGCCTCACGTTCCTTCCGAATAGAGGGTAACTCCCCTTCCTCTAACTCCGGCCGTGGAACCCCAACAACGATGAAATCAGCAAGGTCCTAAGACTCCAAGACAGATTCCATCAGTACCTTCCATATGCCGTAGTTGTTCCCTTCCAACTGACGGTCCACTAGGAATGTGGGGAGTGTCGGGATCTTCTCGTGCTTCTCAGCCATCTCAAGTAAATCTGTCATTGCGGGGGTGTAACTGAAAAGGGAGGGTGGGTGGGAAAAATGAAGAACTAAACTTGCAAGTGGCTGTCCAGCAAATCAGCCCGTACGGCCTAGAACAGTTCTTCAATCAGCAACACAAACAGCCCCCCTCTTGCTCACATAGCTCCCAAGATCTTCCAAGAGCCTAGAGCTGTGATACCATGTCAGAATATGCAGCGGAGATGAAGACAAGATCTGAAAACACTAGAGCAAGTGCACTGCAGATAAACACAGAGAGAGAGAGAGAGAGAGAGAGAGAGAGAGAGAGAGAGAGAGAGAGAGAGATAAGCGTATAACTCTGCTATATACACGAGAAAATCTTGGGAACAAGATACAGAAGCGTGGGGGGCAAGGAGCCATTGTATATGGACCCAACAGCCAGTCGGCGTGTTGAAAAAGCAGTGGACAGTAGCAGAAAAGTCCACGACCTGCTCCAACCTTGAGTTGGCCAGCAACAGAGGAAGGTCAGGGAGCAGCAGGGTCAGTCGGCCAGTATCTCGACCAGCCAACAAGCATAGGACAGCCTCCCACACCTAGAAAAAATAGGGAAAAATATGGAGTGGGGAAAAATGAGAAAACACCGAAATCGGGCGGGCACACCCACAACAGAGGCCCTGGTGTAAATATACAAACAGGAGATGACTGCTAACATTTTCAGCTATGATAGAGCAACATGACATTGATATGGAGAAGGTTTTGAAGTTGACGGAAAGCAACGAACTCTATGTCCATGAGAAAAAGTCAGAGTTTTATTTGTTCAAGGATCATTACCTTGGATACATTATCAGTGCCGAGGGCATCCAACTTGACCTAGCCAAAGTGGCCAAGATAGTCAATTGGGAGATACCGCAAACAGCTTATAATATTCAATCGTTTATGGACATATGCTAGGCATATTCCACCCACATCGACAAGTTCTCTGACCTCTCAACGGATCTTGTAGGTCTGCTTAAGGGTGTCAAGACTAGAAAGCAGCGGATTCGAATGATTCCACGAGCTTTGGAGGCATACAAGAACCTCAAGGTGGTAGCTCCTTGTCTAGCGCTAGCCTCGTAGGATGAGCCGTTCCAGGTGATCACCGATGTGAGTAACATTGCAATTGAAGTTGTTTTAGAGCAGAATGGCCATCCAATAGCTTACATGTCTCATAAGTTGCTACCCGCACAAAAGAATTACTCAAGTCTATGATCGAAAACTCCTCACAGTGATTCAGGCCCTGAAACATTGGATGCATTTACTTTATGGAAGCAAGACTTTAAGGTTCCCATTGATCATCAAGCATTGCATTGGATTCAGACAATGTCAAGTGTATAGTGGAGTGACTGTCAGCACCACTGAAGCCAAATTTTCTAGCAATTTGGTGACATGATCGAGTACCTTCTAGAGGAAAGGCCAATCCAGTAGCCGATGCTTTGTGGAGGAAGGGAATAGTAACTACGATTCAAACCACTAGACTAGACCTTGTTGGTACTGGACGAGATAATATGAAGCAGAAGTATGCGGATTCGGTATACAGTGGGAACAGGCATTGGAAGCCATAGGACCATGCCACTTTTTGATACGAGATGGTTGGCTTTTCTACAAAAGCCGCCTTTGTGTCTTGAAGTCGTTTAGGCAGCTCTTCTCCATGATGCCCACGATGCCATCACCCGTGGTCACAGGGGCCTGAATTCAACTTTGGAGAAGATAGAAAGGCAATACTATTGGCCAAAGATAAGGCACGATGTGTTCACCCATGTGCAACATTGCCCTATTTGTCAGAAAGTGAAAGCGTCTCATGGGAAGAAAGCAAGATTGCTTCAACCACTACCTAATCCTGAGGAACTTTTCCAAGATATATCTATGGATTTTTTGACAAATTTGCCTCCGAGTCCGGGTAAGCATAACACGTAATGTTTATATATATACCTAGATGAATCCAAGAACATGCCCGAATTCACCTTATAAGAAAGTGCAAGTTATAAACTCATGGTAATCTATATAGTCATCTAGGCATAAATATATACCTAGATGAATCCAAGGACATGCCCAAATTCACCTTATAAGAGAGTGCAAGTTTTAAAGTCATGGTAGTCATCCATAAGACTATATAACCATCAACTCCATCATGCATAGTATGGACTAGATACTACGACATTCCCACTAATGTGATCAGTGCCCAATAGTGGGTGTAGAACTTGGTAGATTTAGCAAATTTGTTATGCGTATTCCATGCAAGGCCAATGCGACCGCTGAGGTCGTTCCCACTTGTTCATTCAACATTGGTACACAATTGGTGGAATTCCTAGGACCATAGTGTCAGACCGTGATGCCAAGTTTACGAGCCATTTATGGAGGACATTGTTTGACAACTCTGGTACTAAATTGAACTTTTCCAATGCGTTTCACCGGCCAACAAACGGCCAGACTAAAATTTACAACCAATACAACCAATTGGCCTTTGACGTGCTGAAATGTTACGTCTATGATCAACAAGGTAAGTGGAATCTTATTTGCCTTTAGTTCAAGCAGTCTTTCCATCGTCGATGCGTTGCCGCTACCGTAGCATAACAATTGGTATACGCTCTGTACATCCACGTTGGTGCAAAAGTTGGGGGGGTACTGGCATATCCAAGTGATCACGTTTATCGGGTGAAATCGGGAGCAAGACATGGACAACTGTGGGATAGACGAGTGTCCCAGTTACCTATTACGATATAGGGTTATTCCAAGTGTCTAGATTTTTTACTTATGAATCTAGATAAAGTAGAACTGATATTAATAATTAGGTAAAGATGGTTCTGTGCTAGGAACCAGGATGTCCATGTGGATTGGAAGGGTCATACCGTCTCCTTTTTATATGATGGTGTCCATTTTTGTCTCTTGGGTGATTTTGTGGATAAACCCCCAAATCTTGTAAATATAGAAAAACCTAATAATATGATTTCTTCTTTGGATTATTAAGCGGGTACCAATGTGTTCTTGATCCCCTTTCATCTGATGTAGATTTTTCTTTACATTTCAGTAGAGTTAGAACCATGGGAGTTATTAAGGTCCGTAGTATGGGCTGCTAAAAGACACAATTTAAATGCACTGTCAATAACACTGTTGGGCATTGTCAGGCTCATGTGCAAGCACTGTCCAGTGCTAAAAAGAAGACAGAAAGCACTTAGAATCTTTTTGAAGGCCCTTTAACTGTAAAGTAGGGTGCAATGTAATGTGCTAAAAGCTATTTGCAAACTGTTAAAAAGCAGTAGCATGCAGTCTGTAGACTGCTTTGACTATAAAAAGGCAGTCTGTAAACTGCTAGCAAGCACGTGAAAAGCACTCTGTATAGGCAGTCGAGTGGCACTCCCATTCGTGGTGGCGAGGGGCGACGCTCAAAGGGAAGGAGAAGACTGCAGCTCCGATATCGGGAGGAGTGGGGCGAGACTGGTGAAGGATCAAACAAATACGGAGAGAGGCCAACATCTCATAGAAGGAGCTAAGCTCCACTGGCAAGCTCCGGAAGGAGTCGTCCGCCGGGTGCCCCATGATCTGGGGGGGGGACAAGACAGCGGAGGGGGGGGGAGGGGGCTGAGAATGAGAAGCTCATGCCGGGGCCCCCGTGCGGGGGGAGGTTGGAGTTGGCTTCACAAGGAAGGTCCAGCCCCTACCGTGTGGCGAACTGAGGGAGGCAGCTGAGACTGTCATCAGAAATCCTGATGCAGACGCCAGGGGATCCAAGTCAGAAGCCGTCATGCCATCGAGGGAAGCACGCATGAGCAGTGCGTAACTCCACGCAGTTCCGCAGCAGGACCTGGTCTGCCAAGGCGGTGGAGTCAAAAACACCAACTGGATGATGATGTTCCCTAGGAGCTGGATGGCGGAGATCCGTCCCTTCTTGCTAATCAAAGTGGCTTGCAGGAGGTGTCCCGAATCCAGCCCTGACCAGTTGGCTGCTGATGAGCTTGTAGACGAGAGAAGAGGCTTGCAAATTGTAACATTGGTTGACAAGAGCTGGACATCCGCTTTAGATAGCTGGCAATGGAGGACGGTCTCGGTAGGGGAAGGTGGAGCAGCTGCCATGAAGTCCTATGAAGAGTTAAAACCAAAAATTGAAATCCAATGCCGAAAGAAGATCAAGCGGGAGCTCCGGGGGAAGAGGGGGGGGGGGGGGGTAGGCTGTGCAGAGGAAGATAGGGGAAGCGCAAATGCTGATGGCTCAGAAGGGGGGCAGAGGGGATTGTGAACAGGGGGGGGCTACGCGAAGGGGGAGAGTGGAGGGGTGGGCTGTGCACTGAAAAGGGGGTGGGGGGGCGGGCGCTTTGCGCATGAAGGGCAGGTGAGAGGGAAAGGAGCGAAACAGGTAGACGCGGGGGGGGGGGGGGGGGGTGCTCAGCGGGCGTACGCGGGTGACAGCTCGAGCTTCTGTAGTCTGTTTTTATAGACATGTTTTTCAGCTTGTAGAAGGATCTTTTCTTGAGAAAGAAAAAACTAAATAGTTTTTCTGGAGCTGAGGATCTCTTTTGTTCTTAATAGTACATGTTAGGAGACTCATAAACATGTAGATATTGTGTATGTATTTGCCCTGTTTACAATACCTGCTTTGTTTCCTGCAGTATGGTACTTTATTTCGCTCTACGGATGGTCGTGATTTGGCCTCTGCAATGCAAACTATTGGAACCCCTCCTTCAGCTGGGTTGTTAGTTGCAACAGCTCTTGATACTTCGCCAGATACGTACAGAGCTCCCCCAAGGCCACTTCCATATGATGTAGACCCAAGATATGTCCGGCTGCAGAGAGATGGGCTAGTTTCAAGGCGTGAGAAAGTAGGCATAAGTCAGCTGCACAGTGGGGAATCTGAACCTTTACGAAGGAGCAACAGTGATGATGGCGAACAAATGATGACCATACAGAGAAGGAATGGTGTGGATTATGATGATGAAGCTCAAGGCTACAAGCCCGATTCTCCTGGAAAACGTCAACAAGCAATGAAATCAATGGGACGGGTGGAGTCCATGTTGTCATTTGGGGAGGACGATGATGTGTGCCCGACTTGCCTCGATGGTAAATGTGTCATTGTTGTGTATTTCAGTCTTGATACATGCTCATCCTTAAGTAGTGGGTGTGCTTCATTCCAAATTTGTCCATTATTTTTTGTTGAAGATTCTCCTCCTCATCCTTCCTCTGTTCCAGTTCACTTCTCTCGCTTCTGCTTGCTCCTGCTGCTCATTGTTTTGGTCCTTCTTTCTTCGGTGTTTGTATGTCTCCTTCTCCACTCCTGCTTTTTCTTTTTTTTTTTCTCCTCCTCCTCCTGCTCCTTTTTCTTCTCATCCTCCTTTTTTCTTGGTCGCTTCCTTTTCCCTCCACTTTTGCTACTCCTCCCCTTACCCTCCTGGAAACTATCTGCTCCTTTATGCAATGCAAGAATAAAATGAAATATTCAGTTTCCTAAAACAGTCTGAAAACCTAGAACATCTGTGTTTTAAAGTTTATGTTCTACACAACGTAAGAACTCGTGTATCTGCTCTTTTATGCAATGCAAGAATAAAATGAAATATTCAGTTTCCAAAAACAGTCTGAAAACCTAGAACATCTGTGTTTTAAAGTTTATGTTCTTCACAACGTAAGAACTCGTGTCGTGTAAAGTCTACATTCTCCACAATGGGCAAATTCAATCAAATTGCTAAGAGGAAGAAATGGTAAACTTGGATGGTAGTTATGAAGGGCATCCTCACTTGGTTTTTTCTTACACACTCAATAAATGCCAAGATACATTGTCCAAAATTAGTCTCTTGAACAGTGGATGCGGTCACAAGCATATGTGCTTGCTAGCTTGAAAGATGAGCAAATTTCAGCTCCAAATTCCACCTCCACCCCCTTCTTAACTGATATTGCTTCTCTGTTTTGCAATCACAATGGCCTACACCTACTTTTTTTCCCCTCAATTCTTTGACAGTGCAATGTGCTGATTTTGGTAGGCCTATAACCTCTTGGCTTTTTTATTACAAGTATAAGAATCTCTTTTGCAGGAAGTTAAAGGTTTATAGGGGAAGCTGGACAATAGTAGGAGAGGCCAAGATAGTGGCAATGGTGAATAGAGAATTGAGATGGTTCAGATGCATTAGCAGTCTCAACCGCCAAGAGGCATCATACTCTTTCAACTGCTCCAAGTAGTTTCTCCCTCCCACTCCTTTCTTGTTAGTTCCTGCAGGAAACCTTCAAGGGACCCTGCATTAGATACATCCCAGTGTGGTACATGGTCCAAGCCTCTATAGTAGTTTGCACCTCATTTACTGTGGTTTGATAGTCCTGTCTTTATTAGGCCAATGAACAGTTTTTACAAGGAATAGAATGTCTCATCTAAGTGAAACAAAGATTTTTTGAAGGCAAGTTAATGTTTGCTTACCTTTTGGCATCGTATTGATGTAGAAATCTAATGTTTGTTTTTTTTTTTGGAGCGAAGCTGGAGCTTCTCCTCCCTGCGTGACTTAACCTGCCCGCCACCATCGCTCACCTTCGCCTGTGTGCAGCCCCCCTACCTCACCTCGCTCCAGCCCAGGACAGGGGGAAAAGGCAGTGAGGCGACAGTACACAGCTTGGTGGGCTGCATAGGGGGCAAGGAGGAGGGCTGAGGCGAGGGAGTAACTGGAAGAGGCTGAGGTGGAAAAGGAGCAAGGCGAGGAGGGGCAAGGTCGAGGGACTTACCCCCACGTTGTGCACGGACCTTCACAAATTCGATCCAGTCGATCTAGCAGCTGCAATTCGCTATGCCGAATGCATAGCGAATCACATTCACACCTCAGGGTGCTTCGTCACAAGGTCGCCCATGCTCTTCTACCTTCGGCAATGGCAATAAATTTGTTCGTGATGGTTCCAAATCTTTTGGCAGTTCTCAACCTCGACCCAATTCTGAGCAGCAGCAGCAGTCCTTCCAGAAGCGTCGACAACGAGACCGGTCCTCTTCTGACCGACCATGGCGCCAGCAGTCTTATTAACCACGAGGATCAGACCGTGGCCATGACTTTGGATGCGACCAATCCCGTAACCCGAAGCAGTCCCTTGCTACTAAAGGTCGACAGAAGACAGGTCTATGCACCATTTGTTCCGGAAACCACTGATGGTTCAAATGCCCTAAACGATCCAGTAATTGGCAAAGCTCCAATGTAGAACCTTCCACCTCCGAAGACAAGTCTCAGGCTCAGCCTTCAGATAATTCTAAAGACAAACGTGTTATGGTTATATCCCAACACGCACAGGCTTGCGTAATTACTTTAGTGGCAAAAACACAAGATGTCTCTAAAATTCCAACCTCCGTGTCCACACAGGTGTTGACACTGATTGGCTCAATTTTCGGCTGTCCTATCACTGTTCTAATTGACAGTGGCTGCACTCACAATTTTGTGGCTACAACGATGGTGCAACGACTGAAGATACGCACTATTCACAGCCCCCACAATTACGAGATCGAGTTGGCAGACGGATCGGGTTTTAATTGCAATACTTTGGCTCCTTGACTTTCCTTCCGCATTCACCAATATCGCGATAAGATGGATTTTGAGGTTATGCCTTTGTCCCAATAAGATATGATCTAAGGTCAGCAATGGTTACATCAATATGATCCTCTCATCAGTTTTCGTAGCCACACCTTACAATTTGTCAAAGATGGTAGAGACATCGATCAGGTGTTCACGATCAACCCTCCACACCAACCTTTGTCCGTACTACAGGCAAAACGGTGGGTTAAAAGGCTGGTTGTTCTTTGACACTCTTAATGGTTTTCTCTGCAAAGGAGATGGTGCTTGACTAGAATTCAAAAGTGGCATATTTGGCTCAATCCTTCTTTGCCCCACATTTGGATTTGTTTCTCGTAGAACTACCTCCGGTTTTACCTCCTCCACGTCCCGTGGATCATTTGATTGATTTACTTCTTGGCAGTTCGTCGTCGACTCGTGCTCCATATCGAGTCTCTTTTGCTGAATCCCAAGAAATTCAACGCCAGTTAACCGAACTCTTGGACAAAGGTCATATTCGTTCTAGTAAGAGTCCTTTTGGTGCACCAGTTTTGCTCATGAAAAAGAAAGATAATTCAATGCGACCTTGCATTGATTATCGTGCCATCAACAAACTAACCATCGCGAATAAATATCCTCTTCCTCGGATTGATGAATTATTTGATCAGTTGCTTCATGCCAAAGTATTTTTCAAGATCGATCTCAAGTCCGGATATCATCAAATCCGTATTCATGAAGGTGATGAGCACAAGATTGCCTTTCGCAGGAAGTATGGACATTATGAGTTTGGTCATGCCTTCCGAGTTAATCAATGCCCCGACAACTTTTATGAGTCTGATGAGTACAAAAAGCATCTACATCCAGTTTTTTAGGTTTTGTGAGATAATGCACTTTTTGTCAATCCAAAGAAAAGTGAATTTTTCAAGACATCCCTGGAGTACCTTGGACACATCATTTCAAGTGATGGCATTTCTGTTGATTCTACGAAGATACAAGTTATTCAAGATTGGCCAACACCGCAAAATATTCATGATGTCAGATCATTGTTGGGTCCTGCCAATTTTTATCATACAAAGGTCTTCAAGTTTTCAGAAATTGTAGCTCCTTTGATAGAGGTTTTAAAGTCAGCCCTTGCTTTTCGATGGACATATGATTCTTCTCACGCCTTTGATAAGCTAAAGGTTGCTTTGACAACAACCCTAGTAATGGCAATTGCAGACCCAATATTCCTTTCGAAGTCACGACAGATGCTTTTGATATTGCAACTGGCGCAGTTCTCATGCAACAAGGCCGTGCCATTGCCTTTAACAGTCATAAACATTTGGCAATTCGAACACGTTATCCAGTATACGATAAGGAATTCTTGGCAATTGTTCATGCTTATCGAGCTTGGAAACACTATCTTCTAGGAGCAGATTCTGTTGTTAAGACAGATCATCATTTCTGAAGTATATCTTCACTCAACTATTTATGAATGCATGACAAGGCAGATGGGTGGAGTATTTGGCAAGCTTTCACATGGCTATTGAATATGTTCCTGGTCTTTCTAATGTGGTTGTCGATGCTCTTAGCAGAAGGCCTCAGGCCTTAGCAATGGCGATTTCTACAGCTCAAATCGACATTCCAGCAACTTTTGTGGATCATTATGCAAACGACCGAGATTTTGCAAATTCTTTTCTAGTGATTACAACTCCGTAGTCTACTCCTCCTGATTTAAAGATTTATGCAGCTTATTCTCTCGTCAATGGATTATTATATTATCAGGATGGCATGTGTGTGCCTCATAACACAAGTATGCGTAAAATCTTAGTGAAGGAACATCATGAGGTTACTTATACAGCACATCCTAGTATCAACAAGACTTATCGGTTGTTGACAGCTTCTTCTTATTGGCCTCAAATGAAGCAAGATGTAATAAAGTTTATTATAGTATGTTTCTCTTGTCAACAAATGAAAGCAAACAGTCACGGTCTTCTTCAACCACTTCCAGTACCAAATGAACATTGGGAAAGTATCAGTATGGATTTCATTACATCTTTACCTCCTCCTTCAAAATGTAATATACAGATAATGGTGGTGATCGACTGATTATCCAAAATGGCACATTTTATACCATGCAAGAAGACAGCTCAAGCTCCGGATATTGCTTCGTTATTTCTTTATTATGTTTTCAAGATACATGGGTTGCCAAAGTTCATTATTTCAAATCGAGATTCTAAGTGTACAGGACATTTCTAGACTTCATTTTTCAAATCACTTGGCATAAATTTATGGTTTAGTTCAGTATATCATCCACAAATAGATGGCCAAACTGAAAGAGTTAATCAAATTCTTGAAGAGACACCTTCATGGAGAAAGATTCATCCGACTTTTCACATATCATGGATCAAGAAGTTTGTACAAGGAGATTCTCCCATTCTAGACATTTCCAATTATGTTCCAGAGATTGAAGATGAGCATATGATCTTAATTCTAGAAAAGATTCTTGATGTACGAAAGAAAGAAAATTGATAGAAGATTATTACAGAATTCTTGGTACAATGGAAAGATTTGAATGATTTAGATTCAACTTGGCAAAGTGATGAAGATCTACAACAATATCCAGAATTATTTCAAGAGTTCTTTTGTCAATAACAGTCACTTATACAACCATGGATCTTCTTTTAAGTGGGAGGGAATGTCACGATTGTGACTTAGTCTCTCTTAATTATCCTTAATTATTCTTAATTACTGTTAATCATTGAAAGGACACCAGTGAAGGGTCACACCTAAAGTAAAGACCATATTATTTAAAAGGCCTGTCACATGGGTCATCATCAAAGGACACGTCTCTTCAAGGGACACATCTATTGATTAAAGGACACATCTCTACGTGCAAAGGACATAACTATTCATTCAAGAGTCACACCCATCCCGTCAAGGATGTGCCTCTTCATTTGTACCTCTTCATGCCCTATTTAACAAGGCCTTGTGTCTCAATGCAAACAACACAGCTTTCCACTCTCTAATTGTCTTTAGTTCTTGTATTCAATCTTAGTCACGTCTCTTAAAGTATTAATAGACTAGGAAGTTCTCACACTGAGGGTGGCCACACCTCAGACAAGCTGCTGGTCGACCACCAATGGCCAACCACGTGCCAACTGCCAAACTCTTGTGTGCCATCAGCCAAAGAAAGAGGGTGATCTTTCGAGGCCGAAAATTGTCCCAGAGCCTCTTCCAAAAATCTGGGAGAAATCGTTGTGAGACTCTGTGACTGCCAATGTACTGCTGCTGCCGGGGTGCCAACAACCTCTGGCATTTTAATCCTGCGGCCTAGTCGCGTTGTGTATGCAAAAAAGGGGGTATCCAGAGTCTCCTCCCAATCAACGGGATCATGCCAAGTCCACTCCTTGGGTCCCACTAGAGGTGCGTGAGGGGCTGGCTCTTCTGAATCCATAACCCGCCAAAGTCTCTTCTTTGCTACCTTGGCCAGCGGGGGGTCTATGTGCCACTCATGTGCCTGAAATCCGATCACCCCCACCCTTTGTAAGGTGCAGCTACTGAAATCCTCCAAAGGGGGACTTTGATCTCTCTAATCTTCCATGGGGACCAATAGAAAAAGTGAGCAAACCACAACCCTCATCTGCGCCATGGACTACCAAGAGAATATCATGCCTGGTAAACACGCCTAGCCACTGGGGGGGGGGGGGGGGGTCGGGTTTGGGATAGGTGTCAGCCACTCCTGGGGAATAGCAGAGTTGATGTTGAGGCTGAGTCTATCTCTACCCCGGATCTCGGCCAGGCCTCTCTCGTGAGCTTCTCGGGGCAGCTGCTTGTGTGCAAGCCAATCGCCAAGGGACCTGGCAAATCTTATGCTCAACTCTCCCCATGATATATGAGGTCTCTTAGCAACCCCATATGGAATATTGAGAGGACACGAAAGTTGCGACTATTGCAATTATTTGGGATCTTGCTTAAGCAGGATTTATATATATATTTTTAGCATTTGGAATTTTTTTCTCAAGGTTGGGGGGGGGTACCGTACGGTACGAATGGGTTTGTACTTGTACGAGAAACAACTATGGGTGGACAAAAGGAGGAGCCTAGAGAAAACATGGGCTACAAGCTGGGAAAAGCACAAAAGCTGATATTTTGGGCAAGCTCAGCTACTTTTAGCAAAAATGGAAAAGCACAACAAATATAGAGCTGGTCGACTTTATAAAAGGAGGGAGGGGCCTGTGTTCTAATCATATGGCACTCACACCTCTTGGTCGGTAGCAGTTCTCTCTCTCCTCAGTGCTGGCCGTACTGTAGATGTCCTTGGTGGTTTCCTAGCGCTGGCCGTACAGTGTCTATTTTTCTCTTCTGTGCACTGATCGTACACAGGCTGCTGCTGCTGGTTTCTATTCCCTTTAGTGCTGGCTGTACAGTGGCCTGCTGATCTCTCTCTGAGCTGTCTGTACAGCAGTCTTCTCCTCCCACCTACTGCTGTCCACCTGCAAAGAGGTTGCATGCTGGCTGTTCAGCATCTGCTCAGCATCCGTACAGCCGTATAGTACTCACGTGTGGTTTCAGCCAGAGTTCTTCTCTCTTAGAGTACTGGCCGTGTATCGGGCGGTATGTGGGGCTGATTTTGGGGTTGTTTTGAGACTGTTTTGGACAGGTTTCGGTGCTGTTTTTATCTCGACTCTGGACAGAGATCTAGGCAAGAGACTTGCTGATGCTTTGTGGAAAATCTGTTGCAATATTGCACCCGCACCTTGGTATCTTGTAAAAATTTCTATTTGAATAAAGAAGTTCCTTGGGGGGGCCAGTCGTTCAGGCTCAGTGCAGTGTCGTTATTTTATTGTGGTTTCTTCTGTTGTGTATTATAGCTCTGTTTGGTATATTTGAAGTGCCTGTCTATTGTTCTAGGTCCCCGTTGGGTTACAGTGGTATCAGCTTAGGCTTTCTCGGAAGCTGAGGCTTCTTTCCAACAATGAAAAAGAGAAAAGATCAGAAGTGGGGACTACACTGACCAACAGTTTTGACATTGAGCTTATAGAAGCAGTCATGTATCAAAAGCATGAGTAGTAGATAGCTTGGACTAAGGATCTATGGATTCATAGAATTTATCCTCGAAGTATGGAGTTGGTTTTATGTGTCCGTGTTTAGCACTCTTTTCATATGGATTATTGTGGATTTTAAATCAAGTTTATTAGTAAGCTATTTGAAGATATATCTCAAGATATCTTATGTAGATGATGATGAGATATTTCTTTTGGCTTCATGATGAACTTGGCAAAGAAAAGCTAAGTATACTTTGAGTTTTACAAAGTTGGACACTTAACCCTTGTATGCCCGTACTAGGAGAATTGTGTGTTGTTTGCCTTGAACTGTTTCAAGTAAACAATATTAATGGTTGAAAAGCTTGGTTTATGTCCAAGTGGACTATATTTTTGGCATTTCTTCGCTTGAGGATTTATACATATACAATACTTTGCCACATCTATATGGTTATCATTCCCTTAGTGATTCGTGGGCTGCACACTCAGCTTCTTTTGTGATTGCTCGTTGGGCGTGGACATGCGAATGAGTGTAATTCTAGGAATGCTCCTATCCCCATGAATGATGACGGGCTCTAGTAAATTGTCAACAATAGTGAAGGTGTCTTGCTACCAATCAGGGATGGGTGCAAACTCCCAAAAATATTGGATGCTTGAACATGAAAGCCAAACTGCTGAGCTTTGTGAGTAGTGTATGTGCGGAGAGCATGTGTAATAATCCCGTTCACAACTAGATGGTATGGTATTGAAGTGCATCCCATCTTAGCAGCCAACTGTGAAGAAAGAAAGTTATATTTACATCTTACAAAAGGCCCTATGGGCCTATGAGACAAAAGATGATTATTATCATCAGATACCACTGAACGCACTGGATTCATGGATTCAAAGCAAGTAACTTCGGAACGTCATTCGAAATCGGGGTGGAGGGGCAGGGGTAGCTTCGATGGTGCCACTATAGAGGATGCCTTGGTAGCTTTCTCAGCTTGCCACTTGGTGCAATCCTTCTTACCATGGCCCACTTCATGGCAAAAGAAACATTGGTTCTTTGCATGGTACTTTTGGTTGGAGATAACCTCTCCTTGGCTTTTTCTCAAGCATCTTCTTAGGTATTTCGTCTATGGTTTTTTTTTTTACTGCCTGAGTTTCTCCGAGACTCCTTACTGTCCTTATTGTCTTTGTTGTTCCTCACTTCCCCTTTGTAGAGGACGATGCCTTGGTGGCTTTCTCAACTTGCCACTTGGTCCAACCCTTCTTATCATGGTCCACTTGATGGTAGAAGAAACATCGGTTCTCACCCTAGTACTGCTTTTGCTCTTATGGTTGGAAGTAATCTCCAATAATGCCCTCCTTTGCCTTGCCCTCAGGTTTTGCCTCTGTGTTTTTCTTACTACCTGAGTTTCTTTGAGACTCCTCCTTACTGTCCTTATTGTCTTTGTTGTTCTGTGCTCCCTTACCGGGCTGGGATGATGACTACCATTGCTTTAAGAGTTGGGGCTTGTTTGGACTTGCATTGACCTTGAGGTCCAGTCCACCCTTGTTGCGAGAGTTTATGGTTCCCACCCCTCTCGTTCGCAGGCCTGTGAATGGCTTCTAGCAGCCTCCCTTCGGAGTTGATTGTGCACTTCCAGGATACTCGTTTGCTTGGTCGAGGCTTCTTCCAGGTGGACTTTCATTCTTTAGAAGCTACTTCTCAGGTTTTGGTTGGCAACCCCTTCCCTCTTGGTCACCAGCTGTTGGTACCAAGGGTGGTGTCTTTATCTCTGTTTCAGCTTTGATCTTGCCTTGCATCATTAGACATGGTGTCATTTTGCCTGCGAGAGCGCAGTGGATCCTTCTTATGCAGGGTACTACACGCATTGGTATTTTCAACCTCTATGCTCCTAACCATAGAGGTGAGAGGATTGCCTTTTGGAAATCTCTCACTACACTGATGTCTCTTCCTGACCATTGGATTATTGGTGGGGATTTTAACATGGTTGAGATGCCAAGGGATAAAAGTGGTGGACATGAGGGCTTGGTGCATCCTCTTGAAAGAGCGTCTTGGGAGAGGTTTATACTCTCCATTCATGGCAGCGATTGTCGGCATGAGGATGACATTTCGAGGAGACCATCCACTCTTCTGTATTCATGGTCTAACAGGAGAAGGGATGCAGGATGTATTTATGCACGGTTAGACAGATTTTATGTGGATGATTGGGTGCTTGACAGAGGGGGGCATACTTTTATTGCTACAGGCACCTCTAAATCGGATCATTGCCCAGTAGTTTTATGTATTAGAGATCCGAACTGCCATGGATCAACACCCCATGTACGCATCATTGATCATTTGTATTCAGATGCAGAGCTATCACATTGTATGCTTGATATTTGGAGATCTCATGATTTCTCACAGGCCTCTCAAAGCCTGGCCTTTGCTCTCTGTGATATTAGTGACTTTTATCACACATGTGCCCTGTCTAAGAGGCAAGAGGCCTTGGATTTAGAAAGGGCTATTAGACGTAGATTGGCTACCTTACAGAAAGAGCACGAGAAACATCCTCATGCTCAATGGGTTGCATATTCTTTATGTATTCTTAGGGCCGAACTTTATCACTCTCTTGAGCAGCGCGCGGAGTACCGTTTCCATGCCCATGAATCCTTTTGGACACATATGGGTGGCAGATGCAACAGACATTTCTTTGCTACTCACGGTCCATCTCATGCCAGAGATAGTGTCAGGCAGTTACAGGATTCACATGGCACTCTTCACTCGGATCCTCTTATGGTTAGATAGATTGCCACTGATTTCTATCGCCAGCGTCTTAGTGCTGAGCCGCACTCTGATTTGAGACACAGGGCACAGAGGAAGGTTTGGGATGCATTGCCACATTCGATCACTGAGGAGATGTGTGCCGCTTTGGATGCCCCTTTTTCTATTTTCTATGCAGGACTTTAGTCATGCTCTTCATGCCTTACCTCATGGTAAGTGTCCAGGGGAGGATGGCCTCTCCTCTGTTTTTTTCATTACTTTTTCGGATGAGATTGGGGTTGAGATCACATTAGCTCTCTAGGAGATGTGGGACACAGGTTCTATGCCTTCTTCTCTCATTGAGGGGCTTATTTATCTTATTCCTAAGAGTGGGGATAATACATTGATTGGCGAGTGGAGACCTATCACCTTACTTGGGACTGCATATAAGATTCTTGCTAAGGCAGTGAGCATGAGATTGCAGCCAATTTTGCAGGATGTCGTTCATGATACTCAGAATGGATTCTTACACGACAGGAGCATCTTTGATAACATTTTCTCGTTTTGCGAGGCCGTCGAATGGGCTAAAGCGAGCAATCAGCCCTTGCCATTTTGCTCTTGGATTTTGAGAAGGTCTATGATAGAGTGGATTGGGACTTCCTTGAGGATACTCTTAGCCATATGGGCTTCTCTCAGAGATGGATCAAGGGACTTTCATGCATGTATCGTGATGCCCACAGTAGAGTGCTTGCTTGTGGTGATAGAGCAAAGCGGTTTCAGATTTCTTGCTTAGTACGGTAGGGTTGCCCTTTAGCTCCATTATTATATATCATAGTTGCAGAGGCCATGAGCATCTTTCTTCGCTCCACTGCTGGTATTTTTGGATTGAGGTTGCCTCTTCGTAGTGAAGAGGAATTGGTTGACTCTGAGTTAGTTGATGACACAACCATGTTCTTGGAGGCTTCACATATATGCTTATGTTCCTTCTGGGTAGCACTAGAGGAGTTCTATTTGGCAGCAGGGGCCCTCATTAACTGGCACAAATTTGTTGGTTTTTGGGTGAGTGATTCACCGAGAGTTGCTTGGGGTGTAGAGCTTGGTTTTACTTGGATCAGTAGAGGATACACTGCTAGATATTTGGGATGCCAGGTTGGGATTGATATTTCTCTTGCACAACAGTTTGCTCCGGTACTTATGAGTATCCAGAAGAAGCTTCTTCATTGGAGCTCCAAGAGATTAGATTTAGCTTCCAGAGCTTTGGTGGCTAATCAGGTATTGCTTGCCTCAACTTGGTTTATTGCCTCTTGTTGGTGCTTCTCTCGTGCGTGCATCCGTCAATTGCGGAGATTGATCCGCAATTTTCTCTGGTCGGGTTTGGATGGCACCTCAGACACTCGTGCCAGGGGAGCTTGGCACATAGTTATTCAGCCCAAACGAGAGGGGGGATTGAATATTATCGATCCGGACGTTCAGTGTAGGGCGTTGCTTTGCAAACTTGTGGCAGAGATTTTCTACCAGGCACTGAGCCTTGGAAGGACTTTTTCTTGTCTCAGATTTCCGGATGTACACCTCGGGTCGGGAGAGACTTGATGCCCAGCACACGATTTTTGTTCACAGAGGCTGATATCAGGGCACCATCTTCCCCTCTTATTGCAGCCATTATCAGAGCATGGAGAAGCATGAGATCTTTTTTGCGACGAAGGCTTTCTAGGTCTTTGGATGAGGCTGATCGACAACCTATTATGTGGAACAAGCTCATCAGGGATGAGGTTGGTCGGCCACTTGGTGCATCTTGTCATATGCAGTGGTCAGGATGGGAGAGATGTGCATACACAATTCTTGCTTGGAAGACCTTTAAGAGTCTTCCGGAGGATCGGAGAGCTGCATCCATTCAGCATCTTAGGTGCTCTTGCATTCGTATTGATCAGATTGATGCAGCTATTCTGCATGAGTGGCTCTCTGGAACCTTTCATGGAGACTATCATCTGAGTTGGCTGGGAGTTTTTTCGAGGATAGGCATACCTCTGCAAGTCATTGCTGTCCCGGGCCAGGAGGCTACAGATTGCATCATTTACCCTATCATGCCTGGAGGGAGATTGAGGAGATGTAGTATGGAGGAGATCATCCCAAATACTAGGCTTAGTCCATTGAGGATTTTTGGTCGTTCGGGGAAGCATTGGTTCGTTGACCCTTCTCCTCAAATAGTGACTCATGGCTCTTGGTGTTTGTGGTTATATGGTGGCAGTCCTATTAGATATCTTCAGTGGGATCCAGGAGAGTAGGAGTGGATTGATGCCTTCGATCTTTTGAAAAGCCTTCCTTCTTTCAGTTTCACCGTCCAGAATGCCAGGCTTCTCCTCACTCGACAAATGCATAGGATCCCGACTCTGAGGCCTCATTGGGAGAGCTATGATATTTCTCCAGTGATACAGCGCAAATATTGGCATAGACTTTGGCACTCGTACAGAAGGAGCCAGATCTCTCATTTCTTTTGGTTATTCTTACATGGTGGTCTTCCCACTAATCAGCGGATATCGGTTTTCGGTGTAGCACCTTCCTGCCCTAGGTGTGCGACATATTTTTAGACTGTACAACATTGTTTATGGGGATGTAGCACCGCACAGCAGATTTGGGGTTCTGTGGCCGAGCCATGCATGTGACTTGGGGGGCAGTTGCTTGGCTCTCCCAGTCCGGTCCGCAGCTTTTTTTATGAGGGCAGTGGTACAGATTTTGCTATTTTCATTCGTAGAGGTATTGCCCAGCATGGTTTATTGCAAGATGTCCCTCACTCTGATTATACACCCCCTAGACAGAGGATTGACACCAGTTGGGAGATTGTTGCCAGTATTATAGCATGGCAGATCTTCAGAGCTAGATGCACGGAGGCTATTGAGGGTGTCTAGATTTTTGGATTTCAGGCAAAGCGCGTGATATTCATGCGGGAATGGGACCATGGCATCTTCTTTTCCTCTAGTCCCACAGGTCTTTCATGGCATCATGATGCTCCTCAGTGGTTGAAATCATCTTACATATTGGGGTGATTCAATTCTTTTCCGGCTTATTGCTGTGATTGTTGTATGTATTTTTCATACTTAATAGAAGTCTCTTTCTGAAAAAAAAATAAAAAAATCTGCATTGAGTACAATATCATTAGCATATAAAAGGATGGAAACAAGAATACCTCCTAGAAAAGCTCCTTTGCCTCCGTTTGTGTCAATGAAGTCTGAGATCTCATCTATGTAAAGTCCAAAGAGGGTCGGGGATAGTGGGCATCCTTGTTTCGCTCTGATGGTGGTAGAGACCCCCTCAGATAGTCCTCCCGGGCATCTCACCCTGCCAATAACTGACTCATATAAGGCAACGATTGCTTGGATCATGTCAGATGGGACCCGGAGATGCTGTAAGCGCTGTAGGAGACAGGCCCAAGGTACTATATCAAAACTTTGTGGAAGTCCACAAAGTAGGAGTATAGTCGGTGGCCATTTTCCTTGGCCTGCTCGATGATAACCCGAATCTGAATATGTGATCCAATGTGGAGAAGATCTTCGTGAATCCTGTCTGCCCTGGTGCCCTGTATCCCTCTTTCTGTGCCAGTGTGTTGTGGCCTTGGTCAGGGTTTCTTTTTTGGTGCGCCGGGGGGGGGGGGGGGGGGGGGGGGGGGGGGGTTCCTTTGTGGGCTTGTCGCCAAGGGTAGGACCGAGCAAGCTGGCCCATCTGCGTGTAGATGAAGCATTGGCTGGGGAGACTAGCATACTCTACCCGCTGAAGAATCGGGCTGCCCTAGAGCTTTGAGAGCGCAATAACCTGCAGGAGATCATCCGGGGAACTCCGGGGAAGCAATGCAAACTCCGATGGACTGGATGCCTGTTGTCCTGGCCACCACTGATGCGGCCGTCTTTGAGGACTCCCAAACCCTATCGATTGTCCAATGGATCGAATCAGTGGGTAATACTCCTTCCAGAGGCTGGGTAAACAGATCATCATGGGGAAGCCGGAAATACCTGCCAGGGGGTCGGATGCAAGGTCGAAACCATTGTGCCGTCTTGGGAAGAATGCTCGAGCGCTGCATATTGTGACAGGGCTCTGCTTGCAGCAGGAGTGAAACAGGGCGGGCAGCGAATGGAAAGGGGGCAGAGCAGAACCAGGGGGTGTGCGGGGTGGCGGGGGGGCTCTGAGGCGGCACAGACAGGGAACGACACAAGCAGGCAGTGGGGATTCTGCCATTCGACATGGTTCCTCAGGAAGCTCGCTTTGTAGCCACCATTCGACACGGCAAAGTCCTCAGGTATACTGATTTACCCTTCAGTTGACCAACCGAAAAGCAATAGCGAGCCATCGGTTTCCGCGGCGGATACGAATGAAGGATCCGTGCCACCAGTCGACCCTGCTTCGCCACCATTCGACCCTGCATCCCCTGGAACCACGACTCAAGAGCGTTCGACCAACGATAACAAGTTGCGACCAATGAATAAAGGTGGAAGGAAGATGAAGGGAGGTCTGTCAGCACGTGAACCGCCTGACATAAGATCGGCCCCATGAACACCTGTTCATTTGCACGGGGAGGTCCAGCTTGAGCTCTCTATTCCAAAGTACCTGATTCCTTCCACCTAACACTACATTGAACCAGATAGCTGCCCTTCAGGTTAGATCGCTATAAACCCGAAAGTCATTCATTTGGATTCAAAAAGATAACCTTTTTAAGCTCTAGGTAGGTTGATGGAGCAATGAGCTCAAAGCAATGAGACCGCAACCATTACTCGATCTTATGGCTAATTCCTTGGTAGTATGAAAATGGCTTGGCAAGGGGTTTTTGTAAATGTTTAAGCAAGCTGACAAAGGTTTTCATGCTGTAGTGATTTAGTACGCGAAAAACCTTGTGAAAATTGTGAAAAACGTTATTGGCTACATAGACAGGGTTATTTATGTTGCAATGATAGTTAAGAGGATGTGGTTGTTCAAGGTGGTGTTCAATCAAATGTTTTGCGAACTAGCGTTAAACCCACCCCATCCCACTTCGACCAAAATGATTATTCGTTTTTTATTTTCAGTCCTCTGAAGCAGCATAATAGGCAGTTCAAAGAACCACTTTTCTTCAATGGATTTCAAGAAATGTTTATTAAAGTTTGATAACCATAGAAGACAGTAAAAAGGATTTTTGGGAGCTAACCCTCGATTGAGGACTCCATGAAACAATCATAGGGTTGAAGCAGCATTACCTCAGAGACAGCTTCTTTTTTTAAGCAGCTGTGCACTTGAGCTTCAGGCTTTTTAATTTTCTTATCAGTATATCATATTTATTGCTGAGTCCTAGTTTTGAGGATCGTGGGTTGAATTTTGGTAAGGTCATGTAATTGGGCACTGCTGCTTGGCAGGTTACAGCACTGAGAATCCTAAAATAAGTACACAATGTGGACATCATTTCCACCTTGGCTGTATCTATGAGTGGATGGAAAGAAGCAAGGATTGTCCTGTTTGTGATCAGGTACAAATTAACAAACTTGACTAAAACACACTGAAGTAATAGAATCTGTAAAATTTGTGTGGATAGTGTTCTTGAGAAAGCGAATTGGGCCAATGTGACACTGTTAGAATATTGGATTAAATCCAAGATCAAGCTCTCTGTATACTAACTGTGGTTGAAAGTACAACCTTTGCCCACAGTGACCATAAGATTTGCCACTGTTGGGTAGTCTCTGCTCAAAGAGCTACTATTTAATATGCAGTGTTTGTTGTCCAGGGATGTCTGCTGTGATTTACTTTCTGCATCTGACATGCAATTAAGTTTGTGTTTTCAATCAGAGTTTTGCAGCTTTATGGTTAGACTTCTTCCTTTAGACTTGGACTGAGATTGTTGCTGAGGGGATGACTTGAAGGGGAGCAAACGAGTTGGTTTCAAGTGAGGGCTTTTCTGGCGTTTCTCTTCCCTTAAGCAAGGTTGAATCTGGCAATGCTGAGGCTGAAGCTTGTTCTAGGGGTGTAGGAGGCTTGCTGCAGATCACGTGGCTGACAGAGGGCTAGTAAAAATATAAATGTTGTGTTGTGGTAACCACAGGCCACCCTACTTGAGGATGCAGTGGTGCTCAAGGTTTACTAAGGCTCCCCGCCTATGCAGACCTGGCACAGCTAGTTTTGAATTGTGGAGGAGAGACAGGATCGATATCTATTGTCAGAAATGCTCACTCTGCCAAAATGGCGTCAAAGAATCAGCTGTACATTTTTCTTGCCCTCTTGTGACCAAAGAAAATGAAGGATTAACTGCCTGGCCTTGTCGTGCATGTGTGTGAGGTGTAGTGGGAGGTACTGCACTAGAATGCAGCTAGGAGCTTGTGGTTAACCACCACCACATGCCAATAGCGACTCTATGCTCCAGTAGGGGGAAGCTTCTTGCATATGCTCAGGAGGGTGTGGAACTACTTTGCTGTGATGTCTGCACCACCATTTGCAGCCCAAGGACCTGATAATGGTGTGACGGAGCTCAATGATGTGCCCAGACTGATGGGAATCTAGGCCACGCCAAAAACCGTGTGGCTCTTGCTGATTGATACATATTCTAGATTTAGTTTAGAAATCTGAAAGTACTGGACGTTCATCTCCTTGTCCTCCTAGTAGGCCGGTGCCATCATCTGAAAACTCAGGAGAAGTGTTCATGTTCCAGCAAGAAGTTTTTTCTAACTGCAACAAACTGAGACGGACAAAAAAGGAAGGGAGCCAAAGGTAAGCCCTGGCAAACAAAGTGGTAGCAAACAAGCCTCTCTCCTGGAGAGGCCTGCCTCACCTATAATTACCTGAGAAAAAAGCCCATTGTTACTGACTGCCTCTAGTCAACCTGTCACACAGGCCTTGTGGAAGTCTTGGGGGGTGAGATCTTCTCAGCTTCCACATCCACTGCACATGGATCACACCTTAGGAGCTCCCACCGAAGATGTACTTCTACAAAGATCACTTCCTCATGCTCAGTGAGAATGGATTCATCCAGCAGCTGGGCAACCTAAGTATCTTCGGAGCTCCCACCGAAGATACTTCTACAGAGGTCACTTCCTCATTCTCAGTGAGAATGGATTCATCCAGCAGCCGGGCTACCTAAGTGCTCACATGTCTCATGTCATGCAGATTGCAAGTGGATAGATACGGGTTTCTTCCCACCGCCTCACAGTGGAGATAGAGCACGTCTTCAGAGCCGGGGAGCTCGTATGGAGACCTAGGGAGGAGATCTGCCGATTATGCCACACAGGTTGAGACAGAGGAGCATTACATATGTCGCTGCCCAGTATACTATGAGATCTATAGGAGGTTTTATTCTGTTCCATAAGGGATTTGGCCCACTCTCCAGGATCATTGACTTCGTGGACCAGCGTTGCCTAGGGCTCTTCCTGCTCGAGCTTCGGAGACACATGGACACTTTCTTGAGAGAGATCCGGTCCTAGCCACCTCGACCCCTCCCTCACCAGCCAACCATCACCAACTTCTTCCGGACCCAGGAGGAGGAGGACACCTATAAAGTGGATCCGGTGGACCTACCTTGGGCTGCTCCGGACCCGCTTGACTGAGAGGAGTTACCTCGGACCGGGAGCCCCCCCCCCCCCCCCCAAGATGACGTAGTTGAGGGAGACCTCTCGGCAATAATACTCATTAGCCCATGCTTGATTTTTTTTTCCCCAGAAAGAGACTTCTATTAAGTATGAAAAATACATACAACAATCACAGCTATAAGCCAGAAAAGAATAGAATCACCCCAATATGTAAGGTGATTTCAACCACCGAGGAGCATCATGATGCCATGAAAGACTTGTGGTACTAGAGGAAAAGAAGATGCCATTGTTCCACTCCCGCATAAATATCACGCGCTTTGCTTGCGCAGAACGAGAGGGCCCTTGAATATGAGCCCAAGTAGCCATAAGAGTATGGATGATATCATCCCATATAGTACTAATGCACTAAAATCCAAAAATTTGGACACCCTCAATAGCCTCCGTGCATCTAGCTCTCCAGATCTGCCATGCTGTACTGGCAACAATCTCCCAACTGGTGTCAATCCTCTGTTTGGGGGGTGTATAATCAGAGTGAGGGACATCCTGCAATAAACCATGTTGGGCAATACCTCTACGAATGAAAATAGCAGAATATGTACCACTGCCCTCATAAAAAAGCTGCGGACCGGACTGGGAGAGCCAAGCAACTGCCCCCCAAGTCACATGCATGGCTTGGCCACTCAATTTGCCCATACATTGGGCTATGGAACCCCAAATCTGTTGTGCAGAGCTGCATCCCCATAAACAATGTTGTACAGTCTCAAAATCTGCCGCACACTTAGGACAGGAAGGTGCTACACTGAAAACCGATCTCCACTGATTGTTGGGGAGACCACCATGTAAGAATAACCAAAAGAAATGAGAGATCTGGCTCCTTCTATATGAGTGCCAAAGTCTATGCCAATATCTACGCTGTATCACTGGAGAAATATCATAGCTCTCTCAATGAGGCTTGAGAGTAGGGATCCTATGCATTTGTCGAGTGAGGAGAAGCTTGGCATTCCGGACGGTGAAACTGAAAGAAGGAAGGCTTTTCAAAGGATCGAAGCCCATCCACTAGATCCTCATCCCACCACATTCACTTTCTTCACGAAGGTGATGGTGCTCAAAGCCATGAAGTGGCCGATCCCCGGATCACGAAGGGCTTCTAGCTGAACACATCTTTCATGTCGCAGATGTTGGTCATGTCCACTCCCAGCCACTCCCGGCTAGTTCAGGTGTGAACCCAGCTTACTCACGGGCACTTTTTCCCTGTGATTGGACACATGTTTTTTCACGGTGTGAACACACTTATGTGTGTTGGGCACTTTGCCCTAGGCCTTTTAGTACTCACTTGTACTTTCATTTTATATTATTATTGAGTACATCTTTTCCAACACTCTCACGTTTCTCTGTGCTTGAGGTTGTGTGTGTGTGTGTGCAGGCTAGCTTTCCTCCTACCCAACATTGGTATCAGAGCCTGGTTAGGGTTACACTCTATTGACCCCCAACATTAGGGTTAGGGTTTACCCACGTGCTGGAGTGCTTCAACCTATTGCACACTTTACACGCCACACTCTTAATTTTTTTTTTAAAAAAAGTCGTGTTTTTCTCTCCCCTCCTGTTGGCGAACTATACTGCCCGTACCTGCTTTAACAGTGCGTCTGTACGCTGTTTACGAGTTGTACGACGCCGCCTGTACGTTGTTGTACCAACGTCGATTGTACCTGCACCGTCGCCCTCTGCTGTGCGCCGCAGCCGTCTCCCTCAACCGCCTCTGCTGTTGGATCCGCGCTGTGCGACGCCGCCGCCTTCAGATCTCCGTTCGCAGCTCAGATCCGCTTGTCGCCTTGTCAAATCTGTGCGCATATGCCCGTCTCCCCTGCATCGCCGTCGTCGCCTGCAATAGTGTCATGCTACCGTCGCCCCTGCATCGTATGTGGCCCAGATCTGCGCCGTCCCGCCCTAGATCTAGATCTGGCGCCGCCTATCATCTGCCCAATGCCACCCGCTGACTGTACCCGTCGTTGCCATCGTCGTGCCCTGTTGTAGCCTGTACACTGCGCCGCTTGTACGTTTGGCCGCCGTCGTTTGGCCGCCGCCGCCTTCACGGTGTTGATCCAGCCCAAATCTGCGCTTAGTACGCAACATTGACGCCTTCACCTTCAGATCTACCCAACATTGCAAGGTTTGAGGGATTTGCAATTTTTTGACCTGAATTTGCAAATTTTTGCCAGTTGAAATTTGGGGCTTTTTACCATTGAGCCTGAAATTGCAACATTGGCACACATTTGCATTGATTTCAGCATATTTGGTGCATAATTGCACTAGAAATTTGTGGATTTTGCAAAAATTGGCACTATTGCAGGCAATTTTGGGTATTATAGGCACATTTGGTTGGCATTGGGGCATTTCCCCCAATTTTTTGGGTATTATAGGCACATTTGGTTAGCATTGGGGCATTTCCCCCAATTTTTGGGCATTACAGCATTTGGTACAGGTGACAATCGCATTAGCAGACAGGTGCAGATCCGATTCAGATCTGGTCTAATTGGTTGCCTAAAAATTAGGTCTTTTCTACATTGAGCCCATTTTTGGAGCATTCGACCAATTTACCTGCGAGGATTTGCGCACTTGCAGCTTTTACAGGTGTCAGCTGATTGTGTTTCTCACGGCACATGTATACATTTGTGGTTTGCTGCAGTATATGTATGCCATTGTGGACACTTTGACAGATTTGCATCATTGTGTAGTACACTTGCAGATTTGGGACATGCATATGTATTTCTCGTGGTGAAGGAGTTACCTTTCAGTCCATTGGTTATCCTGCTATTTATCTCCTGCATTCTTACGGTTTTGCTGGGCATTGCCTACTCTTGGTGACTTGTGACAGATTTGCTGTACTATCATGGCCAACAGTAATAATGACCTCTTTGGAATGCTATCTCAAGAGGACAAGCTCAATGGGGACAACCTATGTGGGCTTATATGATGCATCATGTTTTGGTTGCCAAAAATGTATGGTTGTATGTGGATGGCACTGAGGAGTGTGCTCTTGCACTTGCTCCAGCGGAAGGTGAAGTGATTCCCGCTCATCCTCATGCAGGTCCACCTCCTCGTCTTCCTCCTACTCAGCAGCAGCGTACTTGGGATGCTAGGGATGCTCAGGCCCATGCATTGATTGCTCTCTCGTGCCGTAGGCATATCATTCCGCACATTTGTTCTTGCACCACTGCAAAGGGTGCTTGGGATACCTTGGCGGCGTTGTATTCAGGTCGGAATGAGGCTCGTGTAGCTTACCTTCGGGGCAAGCTTGTGACTGACCCCATGCTTGAAGGTGACTCTATCGATGAGTACCTTATGCATGTGAAAGACCTACGAGAGCAGCTCATTAACATTGATGAGGTCTTGACAGATAGCTATCTTGTTCAGATAGTTTTGCGTAATTTGCCGGACTCTTATCAGACATTTGGTACCACTTTGCGGTTGTTGGCTGGCAATGCACCTAATGCGGTCACTTTTGACAACCTTGTGACTCTCTTGCTCAGTGAAGAGCAATCTCGTTCCACTTTGCGGTTGTTGGCTGGCAATGCACCTAATGCGGTCACTTTTGACAACCTTGTGACTCTCTTGCTCAGTGAAGAGCAATCTCGTTCCACTTTGCGGTTGTTGGCTGGCAATGCACCTAATGCGGTCACTTTTGACAACCTTGTGACTCTCTTGCTCAGTGAAGAGCAATCTCGTTCCAACAGGAACAACATGATGTCACCCAACATGATGCATTGGCCCAGCTCTTGGCTCACATGTTCAACCGTGCTTTATGTGAGGGTTTCCCACTCACGTGGATGACCAACACCATCACCCCCATCCCGAAGGTGGGAGACCCCCTTGAACCCAGTAACAATTGCACCATCATGATTGGGCCACACATTGGCTAAGTTCTATGGGTCCGTTGTGGAGATGCAACTGAGTTCCTTAGCAGAGACTCAAGGATGGAGGGCCTGGGGGAAGGCAGGCTTTTGGCAGGCACATTCGACACTAGATTACGTCTTCACACTCAAAGCCATCATTGAGGAAGGAAAGGCATCCAGTAAGAAGATTAATGTTGCTTTGTGGATTTCCACAAGGCGTTTGACATGGTGCCGTGTGCCCGCCTACTACAGAGACTACAAGACATGGAGGTACCTTCCAAGATGACATGGAGCATTATTGCCCTATACAAGTCCATCATTGGATGAGTAAGAGCGCATGTTGGGATGCCATCTGAGATCTCTAGCACGTTTTGGGTGAAGCATGACTGCCCGCTCTCTCTGACTTTGTTTGGCTTATACATTGATGAGATCTCAAACTTCATTGAAAGCTTTGGTGGCCGAAACGCCCACGTAGACCGACGCCTAGCTACGGGAACGCCTATAGGCATGAGTCGGACAAACCACCCGTCCATAGTCACCATCCGGCAGCTCCCCCGTGCTGGGGTCCTGCGTCCCGGGACATGCGCCTGCACCGCTAAAACCAAGGCGTCCCATACCACCTGGCCTCACCCCCTCGGGGTGAACTTGTGCTATGCATGGCCCTCGGGCTACTCGCACCAGCTCTCCAGCTAGTGGGTACCCCCGTAATGAGGCTTGCAACCTCACTTATAAGTGAGTGGCCACACTGGCCGCCTTCACACACGTGCCACCCGGACAGTGGACTCCCATCCCGACTCGGCCTACAGGCGAGGTCTCTCAACCATAGGTCCTCAGACACTCACTGTGCCCAGGGCCAGTGGCCCTATGTCGTGGACGTAACATACTTCCCCCCTTTAGGATCATTGATGTCCTCAGCAATGAATTGGGGAAATTGAGATTTCAAATTTCTCATGGATTCCCAAGTAGCAAACCTTTCACATCTACCCTTCCGCTTGATCAGGTACTCGTCATAAGCATTATGCCTAGAGTGATGGGTACGTTTATCTAATACTGCCTCTGGTTCACGAGGAATATAATCCGTTTGGATATCTTCCCAAACATCTTCCTCAACAAGAACAACATTATCAGCTTCACCTAATTTTTCTTTAAGGCGGCTGATATGAAAGATTGGATGTTTAGTCACATGTGGTGGAAGAGCTAGCTGGTATGCCACCGAGCTAATCTTTTTTGTGAGCTTAAATGGACCACAAAATCTAGTTGACAGCTTGTTATGTTTACTAGTTCGCATTGTCTTGGAATCTTTGGGTATCTTTAGGTAAACCCATTGTCCAACATCAAGAGTTCTAGGAGACCTTTTTTGGTTAGCGTAAGTGATAACTATTTTACAAGCAGTCCTTACACTATCCTTAGCCAATTCGAGCATCTCTTGCATATCATACAAGAAATCTTGAGCTTGGCCATCTTGGACCTTTTCTAAGCCCACAACAATCAAAGATTTAGGCTCAAATGCATACATCAGCATGAAAGGGCTAAATCTGGTAGCTGAATGCTTACTACTATTGTAGGCAAATTCCAATTGTGGAAGGTACCGTTCCCAATCAGATTGCCTCAAGGAGACGTATGCTCTTAGCATGTCCTCCAAAGTTTGATTTGTCCTCTCAGTCTTAGGATGATCAGAGGAGGACATGCTCAACTTGGTCCCAAGATGAGCAAAAACTCGATGCTAGAAATGTGCAGTGAACTTCGAATCTCAATCACTAACAATATCTTCTGGTAATCCATATAATCTATATAGATGATCGACGAACAAAATAGCCAACTTGGGGCTTTTTTATCGTCGATTTCGTTGGTGTAAACTTTGCTATCTTTGTGACTCTATCCACGACTACCCAAATGGCATCATTCCCACGATTAGTACGTGGTAAACCAACAATAAAATCCATTGAGATACTCTGCCACTTCGTGTCGGGAATCTCCAATGGATTAAGTAAACCAACCTTTCTAAGATGCTCTGCCTTATTGACCTAGCATTGGTTACACTTCTTCACATAGTTCTCTATGTATGCTCGCATTTTAGGCCAGTAGAAAAATCTTTTAACCAATGGGAGAGTTCTTTGGATGCCTGGGTGCCCATTGCTAGGGACGTCATGACATTCGAACAAAATCTTTTGTCGAACTTCATCGACATCCGGCACACAGACTCTCCAGTTTTGAAACAGTAACCCTCCTTGAATGGAGTATTGTTTCTGTCTCATCTCTTCTACGTGACTCACTTGGGTTTTCGGACTACCCAAACCTATATGCGAGCCACGTCCACATTTGACCTCGTTCCAGATCTTACCAAAATGGCGATCGGAACAGCATAGCCCACGAAGAGAGAGAGAGAGAGAGAGAGAGAGAGAGAGAGAGAGAGAGAGAGAGAGAGATTTCAGCCATAGACAAGGCATTCACTTCAGGAATCCGACTGAGGGCATCCGAAACTCTATTGCTGGATCCTTTTCTATAGCGGATCTCAAAGTCAAACTCTTGCACAAGTTCAACCCACCTGGGATAATGCACTTCCGCATCGGAAAGCTTCTTGCTCTCGAATGCAACAGGACGTCAATCCTAATAAAGTGCTGCACCAATCGCATAGTCGCTAGCATCCATCTCAACGGCAAAAGGCTTGCTAGGGTCGACAAGATGCAACATAGGTGCGGTAGTAACCAAGTGTTTCAACGCCTTGAAACTCTTATCAAGGTGCTTATTCCACTCAACAGGAGGACTAGCCTTGCGGTAAGGACCCGAACCCTTCGGACGTTTCTTTCCCCCTTTTAAAAGTTGCGTGAGTGGCGCGGCAACTATGGAATACTCTTTGATAAACTTACGGGAAAATCCGATGAAGCCTAAAAACGACTTCACTTGGTGCAGATTCTTCAAAATCGGCCAATTCCGTACCTTGTCCAGTTTTTCCGGATCAACTCCAACTTTTTCCGGATCAACTCCAATTCCATCTCGAGTAATGATATGACCCAAATACAAGAGTTCTCTTTTAAAGAACTCGCATTTAGAAGCTTTTGCATAAAGCTTCTCTGTTCTTAGTACTTCGAGAACCATGCGAATATGTCTCGCATGTTGAGATAAATTGTTGCTATAAATCAAGATGTTATCAAGAAATACAACAACAAATTTATCTAGAAACAGTCTCAGCAAATCGTTCATCATTTGCTGAAACGTGGCTGGAGCATTGGTCAAGCCAAAAGGCAAGACCAAAAACTCGTAATGACCATACCGTGTATGAAATCCTTTTTTATCGACATCTTCTGGTGTGATTCTTTTTTGATGATAACCTGATCGCAGGTCAATCTTAGAAAAATATCTGGCGCCTTGGAGTCGATCAATCAAATCGTCCATGCAAGGAAGTGGATATCTATTCTTGATTGTCAATTTGTTTAGACCCTAGAAAGTAACACCGGCGCTCCCCATGGAGACTTACTTGGTGTGACAAATCCACGTTCAAGGTAATCAGTCATTTGTCTCTGAATCTCATCCTCTTCGGTCTTACTGAACTGATAAGGTTGCTTAGAGAAGGGTTGACTACCCATTGCCACTTCAATGGCATGATCCATGCCCTTGGATTGAGGTAAACTAGGAAATACGTCCTTGAAATCAGTATGGTTGCTTGGAACAACGAGATTCGTCAGACGAACAGCAGACACTCTACCGAAATTCAGTTACTGTAATACCAAGAACTATAGAATCATCAAATAAAGACAGAAGACAATAATAAAATTCAACATACACAATTGAACGGCAAATCCATTATTTACTAAACTTGATTACAAAGAGAAATAGATTAGGATAATCTTGCTTAACAAACGCAAGAGTGTGATGTACATAATCTATATACAATGTATCCTGTTTGTCATAAAACAAGGGGATCCCTAGAATGACATCCGTGCATGATATGAAAATCTAATTTCTCCTTGTAGTCCGCTAGCTCGAGCTCGAGGTCGGGAACCATCTGATTCCACACGTCCATTTCCTCACCATGAGCCATCTTTACACTGTATTCATGATCACTTGGCCGTGTTGGCAGGCTCAGCATCTGGACCAATTTTGCATCAACAAAATTGTGAGTACTCCCATTCCAGAAGCACAGTCACAGGGAATCGGAAAAGATCATGCTTCTCAAACACTTGAGTACTGAACTTACAACCTGTGCACGAACTGTGCGCTAAGTGGTGAATTTCAATACTTAAAATATCAGAGTTACTTGAGATCTCGTGTAGCTGGATTGATGGGCGGCCCTGTTACTTTTTCGCCTTCTTGGTTGGGCAGTCTTTAATCTCATGGCCTTGCTTCCCACACGAGAAGCAAGCACCTTTCTGGACAGCCTCAGCAATCGCCGCATTCTTAGCTTTCTTCTTGAAAGACTTCTCCTTTTTTTCAGACTTCACATTGTCTGAGGAAAAGGGCTTCGACGGAAATTTGGACGCTTTACGGTCATGACGGGATCTCTTTTAAGAAGAACCTTCACCACTCTGGTCCTGGTTCTTTTTCTTCTTATACAAGTGTCCATTTATCAAATGGAACGACCATGCCTTTGACATGGCCCCCTCGAGGTCGGTCAAAGGTTTATCTTTTATCAATGTCCAGCGATAATCCCCATGCAAACCCAACAAATACATATGCACAGCATGGGTAGGATCAACCTTACAAAAGGTAAGGGCCTCCTTAAAGCAAGTAGTATACTTGTCAAAAGTAAGTGTCTTCATCGACAAGCTTTGCAGCTTGTCATACGCTTTAAGGGGATCCATCTTGGCAAAATCCTTTTTAAACTTTCCTGCAAAATCAGCCCGTGTCGTAGGCTTTTGTGACATATCACGCCACCACGTGAGCACTTTACTTTTCAAGTAAAGTGGGATCATCTGAATCCTACGCTCATTGGTTTCACCATGGAGGTCGAAATAGGTCGTCCACTGATGGAGCCAATTGTGCACTGCCGACTCTGTACATTCTTTCTCCTCATTGGAGAAGTGTGTCGTTTTATACGGCAGTGTCGTGCTCGGCCCAGACCAAGGACGAGAAGCAACTTGAGTGGCAATAGCAAGCTGCGTCTGTACTTGCTTCAAGAGGGTTTCAGCATTAGCAAGGCTGAGAGTCGCCGACTTCTCAGACCGTTCTAAGGCGGCAACCCGCGAATTCATGCTGTGCATAGCCGCTTCATATGAGGTATAACGAATATTCATCTGAACATTCGTGTTCTCAAGAGCGGCAATGCGTTGCTCAAGATTCTGAAAACTCGACATAATCCATGAATAAATGGCATGAGTAAAAGGTATAGGAGTATTACCAGGAGTCTTATCCCGTTGGGTAGCTGAGTCGGACGATTCCATAAGAGAACGGATCGAGAAGATTAAAAAAAAAAAAATGCTGTTTTCTCCTTTTTCCGGTCCCGGAAAACGAAGGCAAGCTCGCACATGGTGTCGGCATGTGCGCGGGAAGCTGTGTGTGTGTGTGTGGGTGCGTACTTGAGTTTACAGGCGAGAGAGGGTGCTTTTCAGAGAGAAAATCTAAGTTCTGTAGAGTTTTTAAACTCTCTGGAAGTTTTTTATTGATGTTTCAATTTTCTGCAGGGCTCACACTAAAGTGGCCAATTTTTTTTAAAAAAAAAATTAAGGTCACGTTTTCTTTAAAAAAACTAAAGAAATTTAACATTCTCAAAAAAAAACTTACGTTGCTTTTTTTTCTAGAACTTTTTCACTCTCCATGACTCTCTCTCTTTCTCACGAAAGGATCATGACCCTCTCTCTCCTGAAGCGCCTCCAGAAGAAGATTCACGATCTTCCCTCTCTCTTTGGAAAGGCACACTCTGACCCCCTCTCCAGAAGAAGGTTCGCAATCTTTTCTCTTTCTCTTGGAAAAGCACACGCAGATGCGTGATTATCTCTCATGTTATCCCGACCTTCAACCCTTACGTGGAGCAGCCGACTTGTGGGTTTTGTGAGGGGGCTGCCCACTTGGCTGCCAATAAGGCAACCGACTGTACTTGTGGCTGCCATGCTGGCTGCCAGTGGGAGCTACGTGCTACAGTGAGAAAAAGAATAAAGAGAGGGAAAATCTGCAGAATTTTTTTTAAAAAAAAGCCTTATGAATTAAAGAAATCATCCCGCTTTTTTTTTCCGTCTTGTGCCAAAAATCCCTGCAGCACCATAAGTTTTTTTTTTTTCCGAGAAAAGATCCTTTCATTAGTTATATAAAAACGCCCGTAGGGCTACAAAAGATCCTCTCTTGCTCACAAGAAAAACAGAGGAGTGAACAAAGCAAGGCAGCCCGGGAGACTCTCCCTAGGTGCTGAAAAGTACAAGCATCAGTACAAAGAACTGAGGGGCTAAATCATACAATAGGAGGGGGGAAAAGCCAAATAGGTGGCCTGTAATGCCAACGGGGGGACCCCGCGTGTAGAGTATAGAAGGGGCCGCTGCGCCAGGTGGTGTGAAAGGCCTGGCACCGCAAGATCGCCTCATCCGAGTCGCCCCGGATGCGGTCATACTGTCCTCGCAGGGTGTGGACCAACTCCTACCAAATCCCCCGTACAGTCTCTGCTGGTGGCTCCAGTCTCCCCTCAAAGGCCCTGAAACACCGGGCCCTCCAGGTGAACCAGATGGTGAGGCTGCTGAGGAGCTCCCATCGTAGATCCCTCTCCTGTGTCCAGCTGGCGGACGAGAAATCCGGTGAAGGAACAAGGCGAGGTTGGCCCCTAATGAATCTGATGGCTTGACTGTCCTGCTCCGTCTCATAGCTCATAGCAAGCCCTGACGAAGTCGACCAAGCAGCGGCACTCCACGTAAACATACCCTCTGGAGAGAGGGGGGCCAGAATACGCAGCATCCGCTGCCAAATCTGCTGCGCCTGAGGGCAATCCCATAGGCAATGTCTCTGTGTCTCCATAGGGTGGCCGCATCGGACGCAGGCCGCCGGAAGACCGCTGTAGACAAGCCAGGTGCCAACTGCTGAGCCCCTGTGTGGGCGGCCAGCCCCACTGGAAAGTCGAGATCCTGCGGGCCTGTCAACTAGCTGAGAGCCGGGCCCAAAAATCCTCCAGGAACTCCTGTGAGAGCCCCTGTAGCCGCGAGTGCCCCGTTGCAGCTAGAGAGACCATCCTCCGCACTGTCAAAATATGCCGCCCCAGCCGAACAGTATACTGTAAAAAGGTGATCTCTGTGGCCTCAAGGGATGCATAGGGATCATGCCACTCGTACTCCCCAGGGTCCCACTGTAGCCGGGCCAAGGGGCGCGCTGCATATGCCCATATGCGCCAATCCGGGAGCACATCTGCAGGGTCTGGGTCAATATGCCACTTCCGAGAAGCGGCGGCCACTACTCGTATCCTCTGAAAGGTGCACTCTGCAACCAAAGGCGACTCCACCTCCACTCTCTGAAGTCTGCCCTCATCCTGAATCTCATAGTAGAGGCATCTGCCATCCTCAGTGCAAGCTCTGACAGCAATGAGGATCTCCAACTGTGTAAAGGCTCCCATCCACCGTGGGGCCACTAGCTCGAGAGCCGTGAACCACTCCTCTGTGAGTGCCTCCTGAATGTCATCCCTCATAATCAACCCCCCTCTGAAGTGACTCAGCCTCTCCACCTGGATCTCCTCTGGAAGACTGTAAAAGGCTTGCCAGTCTCCAAAGCTACGTGCTGGGCGTGCCGCCAAAGGTCCCCAGGCTAGACGAGGCCGAGAACCCAGCATATGACCCTACTCTATGCGAACCGCTGGGCTCCAGATGAGCGGCTGTCTGGCCCGCTCCTCAACACAAGAAGGAGGTCTCTGAGAGAGCCCCGGCCTCAGCAGCTCCCAAGCTCTCAGGATGCTCAAAGCAAATCTGTCCTTCCATCCTCTACTGAGGCCTGTCCTCCTCATCTCTATGAAGATCCATCGAATCTTTGGTGCCCAAGTGCCCCCTGCTGGGGGAGCCCGAGCCTGCAGCCGTTGCAAAAGAAGCTCTTTCCAAGGCTCAGCGCCTGGAAGCAGCCCCCGAACAATAAGCTTCCCCAATAAGGCTCTACTCTGATCGACTGGATCTATAATGCCCAAGCCTCCCTGGGCCAGCGGAAGTGTAATAACTGCCCAAGCAACCTTTAAACGGGACGAGAGGACACCCCTGTCGGACTGATCTGGTCAGCTCAAAACTCGGCCCCCGTCCTCCTGCAATCAACACCTGGCTACGAGCTGTGGAATATAGAGCCGCCACCCCTCTAATCCAACCTGGCTCAAAGCCCAGGCGAAGCATAGTGCCCTCTAAGAAACCCCAATCGACTCTATCGTATGCCTTCTCAAAATCGAGAAGCATCACGACCAAGTCCTCACCAAGAAATCTAGCTCGGGCCGTCGCCTCCCAGAAGGTGAAAATGTTGTCAAGGATACTACGCTCCTTGACGAATCCTGTCTGGGTAGCATGAATCAACTCCCTCAGGAAAGGCTGGTCCTCAAACTCAAGGCCTTTGCTAATAAGACCTTGTAGACAGTATTGAGGATCGTAATAGGTCTCCAATGCCGAATATCATCTGATACTCCCTCGCCCTTGGGGATAAGAAAGATCAAGCCCTCTGAAAAGCTCTGTGGCACCATCCCAGTGTCCAAAACATACTGAAAGCCCCTGCGGAGGCCTGTTCCCAAAAGGTCCCAATAGCGCATAAAAAAGGCAGGCGTCAATCCGTCCCCCCCTGGGCAACTATGGCGCGGCAGGACCCTCATGGCCTCAGCAAACTCAACCTTTGAGAGAGGCTCACCTAGAACTGTACGCATACGATCTGTGACCCTCCTCTGCACATGGGCCCACACAGTCTGTCTGCAAGCATCCCGAGCCTCAGTGGCTGGCTCCGTTGAAAGCAGGTCTCTATAGAACCCAGTGGCAATGGCTCTGATCTCCCCAGGCTCAGTAGCTACCGATCTGTCCGGCCTCCCAAGCTGGCGGACTCCTGCTCGAGCATGGCGGAGTGATCTCAAAAAACACCCCAGTCACTCTATCACCAAGCTGCGTCCACTGAGAGGCCTGGCGACGATAGTAAAACTCATGTTTCTGCTCCTCTGCCTCTCTAACCTCCTGGCGTGCCTGGCTTGCAGCACCATAAGTTACTAATACCAAGCAAAGACTGCATCAATTGAAAAATAAAAAGATCGTTTTTTTAAATTCACGAAAACCTGCTGGCCTTTCTCTCTTTTTCTTAAAAGAAGATTCTGCCCTACAATTCATTCTGCAAAGAAAAGAGAATCCCTGCACCTACAACTCTTACAAAAAAGCATATTACCATTAATCAATTAACACTTCAGCATGAAGCGTAAACATATCCTGACTCAAAAGCCTATCACCATGTGCGCGCATACATTCCCATCATGCAACTAGGCTGGCTTTGATACCATGAAACACCCATGTAGACCGACGCCTAGCTATGGGAACACCTATAGGCATGAGTCGGACAAACCACCTGTCAATAGCCACCATCCGGCAGCTCCCCCGTGCTGGGGTCCTGTGTCTTGGGACATGCGCCCGCACCGCTAAGACCAAGGCGTCCCATACCACCTAGCCACACCCCCCTTGGGGTGACCTCGTGCTACGCATGGCCCTTGGGCTACTCGCACCAGCTCTCCAGCTAGTGGGTACCCCCGTAATGAGGCTTGCAACCTCACTTATAAGTGAGTGGCCACACTGGCTGCCTTCACACAAGCGCCCGGCCGGACACTAGACTCCCATCCCGACTCGGCCTATAGGCAAGGTCTCAACCATAGGTCCTCAGACACTCACTGTTCCTAGGGCCAGTGCCCTATGTCGTAGACGTGTGGCATACTGAACCCTCTACTGCTATATGCAAATGACAGTCCTCATTTCAGATTCAGTGGCTGGATTGCAGAGCCATCTGAGTGCTCTACAGGAGTTGTGTTCACAGCAGGACCTAACAGTCAACCTTGGCAAGACCAAGGTGATGGTTTTCACACCTCTCTGGCACACCCTAGGGACCAGAGCTTCACATACAGGGGAGATCCAGCTGACATTGTCACCTCATACACCTACCTTGGAGTGATATTCAGCGTGCCCAAGGACACCATGTTATCAACAGCAGATGCCCGGCTGACTTGATGGTTTGCAGCATTGGCCTTGCTGGAGTGGGAGTTCTTCCAAGCTCAATTCCAAGAGCCTAGGGTGAAGCACTGGTTGTTTGACAAACTAGTCACACCCACATTGATGTATGGCACGGCCTTTTGGGGACGTGACCTATCACCAGACAAATGGAGAGGCCTCAGATCATGATGTTCTCACGCATGATCCGCATCCAATAAACCATTAGTGCCACATGAGATTGTGAGAGCAGAGTTTGCCACACCACTGATGGAGGTAGATGCCCTCTTCCAGACCATCTCATACATCCACCGAGTGCAGGAGATGGGCCCTTACGGGTACCACCATCTAGCCATGGAGGCTTCACGGGTACTAGCAGCAGAAAAAGGGCATGACACTTGGTTTTCAAAAGTGTCTGTAGGGTTCACATCACATTGTATACAGATAGACCGCTTCCCAACACTAGAGTATGACCTCGCCTCCCCTCTCCCACAGATCACACAAGGAGAGATCAAGCGGTCAGCCGGTTGGACCTCTTCAGGCAACATATTCGGGACACTTGGGTGACGCGTGCAGCAGCTGATCTTGGCTCGAAGATGGCCTTCTACCAAGACCATCTCCTTCAACTCACCGAAGATGGCTTTGTTAGGCGAGCCATCTACATGGACGTCCACATGTCACATGCCATGAGGATTGCCATAGGCCAGATCAAAGTCTCATCCCATTGCCTACACATAGAGACTGGGAAAGCCATAGGAGTGAACAGAGAGCAGAGGATTTGCAGATTATGCCGCAAGGTACCCTGGATCTTGGTTTAATCTATCCCAAGGGAGCAGCTTGCAGCTTTATGCATACAGTGATTCAAGCTGGGCTGGTGATTATGATACCAGGCAATCCACTAGTGAGAAATTTTTTTTAGATTGGCTAGGGAGCACTCCCTCCCTCTTCTTTGAGAACCTTACCTCTATGGAGAGTTGTAGTCCCCCATGGTTGGATGTTTGTTTGTAACTAATAGAAGGATCTTTTTCTGGAGAAAATAGGGTGGTACACAACCATCTGGCTAATAGAAGGATTGCATGCCTCATCCAACAATAGTACCATCCTCCTCCATGATGGAGGGAAGAGCTACAATGATGTCGAGCTAACTGTTGGAAACCTACACTCACACATGGAGAGTTAGGGTTTCAGCTGACGGAGTCACACGGAGAAGGAGATGGACAGAGTACACAGATATTGAGAGTGAGGATCAATGGAGGTGGTAGAGCCAACCTTCCACGCACATCACATCCATAATAATATGAAAGTACAAAGCAATAGATGTGTCCTTTCACACTAGATATCCAAGGGGAAAAACCACATGGGAAAAAGTACCCTTGGTTAGGTCCTGTTCACATATAACACTACATAAGTGTGCATTTGCCTTCGAAACTCCCCTATAGTGTAAGTGTGAACCTATAAAAGGTAGCAAATCACTGTCCCTATGAGAGCAAGCCTAAAGCTTTTCGGAAAGCTTCAAACTGCTCTCTAGGCAAAAAGCCTTTGTAATAGATCTGCAACATTATTTTGTGTAGGGTAGTAAGATACACTGATCTCCTTTGCCTGTAATCTCTCCGTAACTGGCCTCAAGGGATGCATAAGGATCATGCCACTCGTACTCCCCAGGGTCCCAGTGTAGCCGGGCCAAGGGGCGCGCTGCATATGCCCATATGCGCCAATCCGGGAGCACATCTGCAGGGTCGGGGTCAATATGCCACTTCCGAGAAGCGGCGGCCACTACCCGAATCCTCTGAAAGGTGCACTCTGCAACCAAAGGCGACTCCACCTCCACTCTCTGAAGTCTGCCCTCATCCTGAATCTCATAGTAGAGGCAACTGCCATCCTCAGTGCAAGCTCTGACTGCAATCAGGATCTCCAACTGTGTAAAGGCTCCCATCCACCGTGGGGCCACTGGCTCGAGAGGCGTGAACCACTCCTCTGTGAGTGCCTCCTGAATATCATCCCTCATAATCAACCCCCCTCTGAAGTGACTCAGCCTCTCCACCTGGATCTCCTCTAGGAGACTGCAGAAGGCCTGCCAGTCTCCAAAACTACGAGCTGGGCCTGCCGCTAAAGGTCCCTAGGCTAGACGAGGCCGAGAACCCAGCATATGACCCTGCTCTGTGCGAACCGCTGGGCTCCAGATGAGCGGCTGTCTGGCCCGCTCCTCAACACAAGAAGGAGGTCGCTGAGAGAGCCCCGGACTCAGCAGCTCCCAAGCTCTGAGGATACTCAAAGCAAATCTGTCCTCCCATCCTCTACTGAGGTCTGTCCTCCTCATCTCTATGAAGATCGAGCGAATCTCTGGTGCCCATGTACCCCCTGCTTGGGGCGCCCGAGCCTGCAGCCGCTGCAAGAGGAGCTCTTTCCAAGGCTAAGCGCCTGGAAGCAACCCCCGAACAATAAGCTTCCCCAATAAGGCTCTACTCTGATCGACTGGATCTGTAATGCCCAAACCTCCCTGAGCCAGCGGAAGTGTAATAACTGCCCATGCAACCTTTGCCCGAGCTGGCTGACCATCCCGCCCAGACCACAGAAAGTTCCTGATCAGCCTCTGTACCTGGCTGATGCAAGAGCTCGAGAAAACCCAGCAAGACGTAATGTACCACATGGTCGCTAACAGCACCTGATTTGCCACCAACACCCTCCCAGCCAAGGATAGTCGAGCTGTACTCCAATACAAAAGCTTCTTCCGAATGCTTAGAAGAAGCGGGGCAATCTGCTGCTCAGGTGACAAATCTAGGCCACTGTGGCATCCCCAATACCGCACTGCTGTGCTTGGAGGAATCCATCTAAAACCGGGGTCCGGGCTCCATGCCGGAGTGGGAGCACTACTGATCCAAAAGGCCACTGTCTTGCGCCAATTGATCAATGCTCCCGAAGCTGCACTAAAAACCTGGAGCGACTGCTCTGCCCGAAGAAGATTGGCCTCTTGGCCATGCAAAAATAAGCCCGTGTCGTCTGCAAACTCAGCATCAAGCAGGTCCTCCCCCCGGACTGGGAGCTGAAGTCCTCTCAAACCAACCTCCTCTGCCGTCAAATACATGCTCATAGCCTCCGCAAAGAAGAGAAAAAGAAAAGGGGCGAGGGGACACCCCTGATGGACTGATCTGGTCAGCTCAAAACTCGGCCCCCGTCCTCCTGCAATCAGCGCTTGGCTGCGAGCTGTGGAATACAGAGCCGCCACCCCTCTGATCCATCCTGGCTCAAAGCCCAGGCGAAGCATAGTGCCCTCTAAGAAACCCCAATCAACTCTATCTTATGCCTTCTCAAAATCGAGAAGCATCACGACCAAGTCCTCGCCAAGAAATCTAGCTCGGGCCGTCGCCTCCCAGAAAGTAAAGATGTTGTCAAGGATACTGCGCTCCTTGACAAATCCTGACTGAGTAGCATGAATCAACACCCCAGGAAGGGCTGGATCCTCAAACTCAAGGCCTTTGCTAAGACCTTGTAGACAGTATTGAGGATCGTAATAGGCCTCCAATGCCGAATATCAATCTGATACTCCCTCCCCCTTGGGGATAAGATAGATCAAGCCCTCTGAAAAGCTCTGCGCCATCACCCCAGTGTCCAAAACATGCTGAAAGTCCCTGCGGAGGCCTGGCCCCAAAAGGTCCCAATAGCGCATAAAAAAGGCCGGCGTCAGTCCGTCCTCCCCTGGGCAACTATGTCGCGGCAGGACCCTCAAGGCCTCGGCAAGCTCAATCTCTGACAGAGGCGCACCTAGAACTATACGCATACGGTCTGTGACCCTCCTTTGCACATGGGCCCACACAGTCTGTCTGCAACATCTCGATCCTCAGTGGTGGCTGGCTCCGCTGAAAGCAGGTCTCTATAAAATGCAGTGGCAATGGCTCTGATCTCCCCGAGCTCAGTAGCTACCGATCCATCCGGTCTACCAAGCTGGCGGAGTCCTGCTCGCGCATGACGGGGTCCAGTGATCTCAAAAAACTCTCCAGTCCCTCTATCACCAAGCTGCGTCCACTGAGAGGCCTGACGACGATAGTAAAACTCATGTCTCTGCTCCTCTACCTCTCTAACCTCCTGGCGTGCCTAGCTCAGCTGGGACGCCACCCACTCACATGCAGGCTGCTGCTCCTGAAGGCGCTGTAGCGAAGCAAGGCTGCGTCTCAGCCGATGCTCCCGCTCGCGAATCTCTCCCAGCCGTGTCAAAGCTGCAGCGTGTAGAAAAGAGCTACGATCGGTGAGTCCCTTGGCACACTGGCCCGCTGCATCCTGGTCAGAGCACTGACTATCCATGCCAGATCCTCTCAATGTCCTCAGCGAGACTGGGATCTGTAAGTACCCTCTCTGGGATCCTCAACTGCAAGCTGGGCTCCCGTGTCCCCTCCTCCCAATGTCAATATAACTGGCGCATGATCTGAAAATGAGGTGCCAGCGAGAATGCCGACGGAGCCCCCTCGCTCCCCTAACCAGTCGCCCACATAAAAGCGATCAATCCGTGATAGATTAGTCCCTCCCTGCCGGCGATCCGACCGAGAGAAACTAATACTGTCCTGAGATCGGGAGAAAGCCCCATGCTGCTATGCATCAGTGATCCTCAGTGACATGCAAAACCGGTCCCAAGCTGCAAGCTCCGTGCCGTGCACTGTAACATGACTGCCTCCCACCCTATCTGCCGGGTCCTCAAGCATGTTGAAGTCTCCCCCGACACACCAATGTGCGGCCTCTGGCAATGCATCCGTAACCTGGGTCCATAACTCTGCTCTGGCACTAGCATGATTGGGCGCATAGACGTTGAGCACACTCAATAGCTCATCATGCATCCTCAGAATGACATACTGTGCTCTACCAGGCACAATGATCCCTCGATCCACAATGGCCTGCCGCCATACATCTGCAATGACCATGCATACTCCTCCCTGTCCACCCAAAGGACCAAACCCTGCAGACCAAAAAGTGTCCCATCTACCAGGCATCACCGAACCATATCTCCGGATCCTGCTCTCACCCAAGTGGTGCTCTTGCATCATCAAAATATTAATGCTGCCACCAACCAGGCATCTCTGAAGCTCCTGCCTCAAGCAACCACGATAGCGTATAAAGTGTGCTCCGCCAAGGCCCTGTACATTCCATGAGATGATCCTCATGGATGCCCTGCTGAGGTGGATGCTGTCTCA